>NW_015170283.1:358405-370475 GCF_001447785.1 Gekko japonicus | reverse complement strand
GTCTGGGTCTCCGCTTGCGCGGATTCCCCCCCCCCGCGGGCGAGACGCCCTCGGGATCGACCCGAGGATGCGTCCGCCATTCGCGGGAGCCAGACCGGAAGTCCCCAGGGGAGCTTTCTTGGTTGGAATGTAGGGACAAAAAACATTGAAGACTTTGTGAAATGGGAGGGGGTCTGCCACCAACCATAGGGCACATCAGATCAAAAAGTGTCCATGGCTTCACCTTTTCCTGATCATTCAGGACTCTGGACAACTGTGAATGTGCCAGATGGACACGGAAAATGAGAGAAGTCACTAAGGGCATCAAATTAATTCTTTCCTTACAAGCCTGATTTAACAATTCTGGATGGTCTGCAGGGATTGTGCAGACAGCTCAATTTATTTCCGTAAAATCAAATTAAATTGATTTGGATATGAGAAGCAGAAAAGTTGGTGTGTGTGTGTGTGTGAAATAAGAGCATTTAAAATTAGCTAATTGGATATCAGTGTAAAATACCATCTTGCTGGTGGTGGTGGGGAACTCCAGGATTCGTCCCCCTCCTTGATTCTTCAACAGTAGTCAGGAATAGAACAAGAACAATGGCTGGGTGTCTTTTTATAGAGAGAGAGAACTGGAAAAAATGGTACCTGGATACCCCATTGGCTCTTTTCCTAACCTGGTCATGTGGGGATTTATGGACCAATCTTAAAGGTGTGGCAGAATCCATTGATAGGTCTTTCTGCTGGCTGACATGGCTCAGCTCTTGCATCCAATGGGTACTGTTGGGTTTTGTGGTGTCTCTGTCTCTCTTCCTTAAAAACAAAAGGTCAAGAAATCAAATATACATCTATTATTTTACTATGCAAAAAATATTGATCCATGCAAGAGAGTGAACAATCCCATTAGAGTGGGTATGGACCATTCCCATCTGGTGATGAACTAGCAAAGCAAGTTGAACAATGCACCCTGAGCAGGGAAGGGCAGTTATTTTCTGTAGTGATCTAGCCATTCCCCCCAGTTATCATTTTTTGTCATTGTTTTATGAAGCAGTAATTGGTCTTATATTATGAATCACCTTGGAAGTATATGCCAAAAAGAAGACCAGAAGTATCCTAAATATATAAATAAATGGGGGGAATATGCTATGCACACTCAAGTAAAGCACTATTTTGTATTTGCAAAATTGTGTAAGAATTAAAAAATTAGTTGTTGTAGTACTACAAGGCCAAGACCACGGCCATACAGCCCAGAAAATCTACAACAACTTATGAATTCTGGCCGTGAAAGCCTTCGACGACAAATTGAAAAATTATTTATATTTCTTGTGAAGGGTGAGTCAGGACCTCGAGGATTACCAGGTGAAGCTGGAAGTGAGGGCCCTCCAGGATTTCAAGTAAGAAGACAATCTGATGTATTTGTTGACTAAAGACTGGGATTATTCAAAGAGTTTCTATGACATAATGGGAGTCTGTGGGAACCTATTTCATGATGGCAAGCACATGAGCCTTCATAGCACTGTTGAAAAGTCCTGAAAAGACAAGAAAAAAATCAAATCCCAGACTATGACAGAGCAATAACTGACTTAAAATCTTATTTGCTTATTAAACTATATTTATTACCAGTATTAATATTTTCAAAAATACATTTTATGTAGTTTTGTCATGCTTGAAGTAAATTGTAGGTAGTTATTAGGGCACCTCACTGCCTATTTGTCCTTGCAACTGGAACATAATAAAGTTCAGGTAAAGGACTGAATGCCTTTAATCTGTGTTTTTTCTTGTTTTTTGCTTCTTAGGGAGAACAAGGAAAACCAGGATCGCCAGGGCCCAAGGTATTCTTTGAATCTGATATGAATGAAAAATGTTGAATTTCTTATATTGTGTGGTTTGGAGAAAAAAATATGAAGACACATTTCTTTTGCAGGGTCTCATGGGTGTTAAAACCATTGGAGCTAAAGGTCGAAAGGTAATTCTATATGAATGTGATTTCTTTTTGTTTAGCTGGCCACTGAGAGCTTGTAAGTATCCATACTTGCAGTACTTCCTGCCATTGTGCCTCTTCTGTGACATTATTCAAATTTTATTCTGTATAAATGGATCTCTGGAAATCTGAATCAGTTATTTCACTTGAGTTCTGCACAGATCATCTGATACCACAGCAGTGTCTTTTAGTGCCATCCTAAGCAGAGTAACACCCATATAAATCCACTGAAGTCAATGGGTCTAGAACAGTGTAACTCTACTTGACGTGGCACAGTTTGTTCCTCTTGCAAATGAGCTGTCCAAGTGTCATGATATCAATATGTTGTCGAAGGCTTTCACGGCCAGAGTTCATTAGTTGCTATAGATTTCCCGGGATGTGTGGCCGTGGTCTTGGCATTGTAGAACCTGACGTTTCGCCAGTAACTGTGACTGGCATCCTCAGAGGTATAAACACAGAAAGATGGAATACTCTCTGTGTCAAGAGTGTTCCATCTTTCTGTGTTTATACCTCTGAGGATGCCAGTTTACTGGCAAAACGTCAGGTTCTACAATACCAAGACCACGGCCACACATCCCGGAAAATCTACAGCAACTAATGTCATGATATCATTGACTCAGCTGATGGAGCATAAATATCTGTGATTTCACAGAGCACCAAGGCTTAGATATCTGGCTATTCTAGAGTAAGAGGAGAGCCTTTCCAAAACCTTCCTTGCCTAAATTAAATAAGAATGCATTTGTTTTATATTTGCATTAATGAGACCAGAACAATACCTCACTTATTCAGATCAGTTGAACAGTCTCTGTGCTAGAAAATGGTAGATTTTCCTATGTACTTTACATAGGAGTCATTTTTAGATGTTTATGGCCAAATTCTGCTCATGGTGAACATTTCCAGTTTAAGCAAATCCATTATTATACCGTTACAATGTACATATTTAGATCTTTCAGAAACATTTTGAACAGAATGTTTTAATTAGGTTATACCTGCCTACAAAGTCTTTATTAGGGAGTAAAAGCAATTTTTTTAAATGCTGGGAAAGTAGTTAATTGTAAAATTTAAAAGTCACATGGTTTCTTGAACAGGTTCAGCATTTTTTGTCACTTATAATTATTTTATTTAGTACATTTTTATCTCTCCCATATGTCACTTTTCCCTTTTCCTTCTCCATTTTACCCTCACAACAACTCTATTAAGTTGTTTAGGAACACAGAGAGAGAGATGTGCTCTGCTATTCTTATAACCAGTTACACGTTTTCAGTAAATCTGTTTTCATTTCAGCCTTCTTTGATTTTCATGTTGTCTATTGCTTTGCCAAAAAAGAGTATTTTATTACTTATTTTCCCATTGTTCTATTATGTGTACCTTTCTTAAGCCACACTTGTTTTAACAGATACCTTCCTAGCTGCTGTAATCATATACAGTAGTAGTTCTCATTAACTCCAACCGTTTTTCTTTTTAATGACAGGGTGACAGTGGATTAATGGGCCCCCCTGGACCACCTGGAACTGTTATTGTAACACTAACTGGAGCTGAAAATACAACGGTAGTATAATTAGTTTTTATTGTAAATCTGCACTATTTTATTGTAAATCTGCACTAGCTGCAGGTCTATATGTCTGGAACCCACCTTGAGCCTACAACATGGGGAAGGTGGGATATAAGTCTAATAAAATAAATACATTAAATAAATAAATACATTTACAACAAATGCTAGCAGTGCAGTCCTGAGCAAAGTTACACCTTTCTAAGTCTGTTTAAACCTGATGGTGTAGAAGGGTATAACTCTGTTTGGGATTGCACTGTAATTTATCAGAAATACTTGCAATCAGGGCTTTTTTTGTAGAAAAAGCCCAGCAGAAACGCCTTAGCATAATAGGCCACACCCAACAACAGAAACTCATTAGCATATTAGGCCACACCGTGACAGCACAGCTCATTAGCATATTAGGCCACACCCCATGGCTTCCCTTGGCTTCCCCGGGGGGGGGGCACAGCTGCAGGGAGCCTGGGCAAGCCCCCTCTTGGAGCGAAGGGAAGGCAGTTTAAACTGTCTTTCCTTGGCCTACCCGAGCGCCCCGTGGCTGCGGGGAACCCAGGCAAGCTGGCCCTTGGACAGGCCAGGGAAGGCATGGAGGCATTTAAATGCCTCCCCGACCGTTCCAGGGGGCCCCCGCCCCCCCGCCTCAGAATCGCTGGGGGGGGGTGCTCCAGGCCTTCCCTCTGTAGCCTTGCACGCAGAGGTTTTCGCTGTAGTGGGCGTGGCCAACTCTGAAGCCAGCCGGAACTCCGTTCCTGTGCGTTCCTGCCCCAAAATAGCCCTGCTTGCAATAGGTGTTGGGATTTTCATCCCAGCCATCCATATTTCTGCATGACACAGCAAGAAACAGAAGGAAGAGTTACAAGGCTCTGAGGACTTGGAAAATCAGGAATGTTGTAGCATAGGATTTCCCAGCACTAACATTGCTTCTGTACTTCATGGGAATCTTGGGGTTAGCAGCAGTTGTCCCCAGTAATCCCTCCAACTCTCAGCAGGTTGGCAAACAAGCTGGAGGACTATCTTTTTTATTATTATAACCCACTCTTTTTCTTCATGGGAACCCAAAGCAGTTATCAGATTGTTCTTCCTTCCTCCACTTTAACCTCATGGCAACAACCCTGTGAGGTAGATTAGGCTGCAAGATTGTGTTGGGTTCAAGGTCATTTTATGAGCTTCCATGTCAGAGGAGGGATTAAAACCCACTTGTCCCAAGGTTCTAGTTTGCCACTCAAACTATGACACCACACCAGCTCTCCCCATTCACTTTTTTTCCTGTGAGTTTTTAAATTGACACTTCTTATGCTGAACTGATCTTTACAAGTAGGGAAGCTGTAAAACATAGCCCTCCTTCTGGGGAATGGGCAGATTTTTAAAAGATGGTGACAATAGAAGAAGTAAGCTGCCTTTGTGCCTTTCTATTGTACTGTTGGGTTCATTTTAGCATATGTGCTGTTGGCGTTTTGCTTGTTTCTCTTCCTCAGCCATTGTGTTTTCAATAAGTACACAACCCTTTCCTGGATCCATTGAATTACCACCAGTTTTAATATTTTTGTGGCAGGAATTAAAAGGAGATAAAGGAGACAGGGGATCTCGGGGACTTGCTGGACCACCAGGAGAATTAGTAAGTTTTTGTGTTATTTTTGACAACTCTGTTCCTTTAGTGTTTTAGACTGCCCTAGTCCACTCCAGGATTTAGGGCCTTTCTGCACATGTTATTTCCTCATTTGTGTTATGTTCCACCTAGTGGTCACTTCGATATTTCACCGCTGTATCTCCGGCTTATTTTCAAGCACCATCCAGAGCAGGGTATCAAACATTTGTTATGGATCTAACATAAATGAGACCTTGTTGGGACAGGCCATGTGTGTCATAAAATGTAATGCCAGGTAGCAGAGATATAAACTTTATAACGGACACAAACACAAAGATATTTTAAAATTAAAAAATGCTTAAAACATTAGCATTCTTGCAATATTTTGTTAACAGTGTCTGATAACTGACACCTCTTGCTCTGAATTACTGCATCAAAATGTCTGTGCTGTTGCAATCTTGAGTATGCTGTTCAACTGTGTATCTGTAAGCTGCAAACCTACGTTTGATTTATTGACATTCACTACAGAAATCTCATGCTCAGAGTTCTGAGCCTAGGACCGAGGGGAAAACATTGGACATATTGCTTTGTGTGCTGGTCAAGAACATGAGAAGGCAACATGACACAGACTGAGGGCTATGTGTTTGTCTACAAAACTATAGTCTTCCTCAGTGGTTAGTATCAGCCTACTATCTGGGATGTCTAAGTTCAAATCCCCAAAGAAAATGTGCTGGGTGAACTTGATCTGGACACACACTCTCAGCTTAATCCACCTCACTGACTTGTTGTTGTTCCTCATCTAAATAGTTCACATGGCTTTCCTACTGAGAAAGATTGGATCATGAGGGTGTGAATACAGTGAAAAGGGGGAGGGAACCCAGTTGCACCCAGAAGAGCCACTGCATAACAAGCCCAACAAAAGCTCATACCTTGGATAAAACTTTGTTGGTCTTAAAGGTGCTTTGTATTTCTTCTGTGTAAATGAGGCAGCCAAGCAAACCAAGCCTGGGAGGGAGAGGAGCCTCAGCCAATGCAGGGAACAGAAGCTTGCCTATCTATTTCCCCTGAGTGATTGAGAGAATCTGGCAAAGCAAGCTACGATGCAGCAGCAGCAGCAGAACTGGAAGAAGCAAGAGACAGCCAGTTCCACTGCGGGTCTGATAGAAGCCCTTCGGGGACCTGATCCAGCCCGTGGGCTGCATGTTTGACACCTCTGATCCAGAGTATGGTGAACAGGCAAGGTCTAGTTGTTTAATGCTTAGAACCCAGCTCCCAATTATGAGGGGACCTGATTTGAATAGGGACCATGATGTGTGGAGAATGAAGACTTAAGCCTTGGGAACCAGTATTTGCACCACTGAGGAAACCAACATCAGTATAAGTAAATCTCCCCAATGGGGCAAACAGCAGCATTCTGGGGCTGTTTCAGGTTGGGAAATGCTTAAGCCCTCTCTCCCTGTGTGATGGTCTGGCTCCAAGCTAGGCCCCCACATCCCTGTGAACTGAGTTCTGAGCATGAAAACTGCAGCACATATCTGATAGATGTTGGAAATGTATGTGTTTACAAGGTCTGACAATCCAGTCATTATAGGGTTAACTTGTCTACCTAGTATTGCTATTGTTTAGACTGACCTGGAAGGGAAATCTGGCAATAGAGCCAATGGGGGATTAGCCGGGAAAAGTAACTTCTGTTGTGATAAGTGATTGGTTGTTTGTTCCAGGTGACTTCCTTTCTAGGGATCGAGAAGAAGGACAGATTCTCCATTATCTGTCTCTGTGTGTAACAATGGTTGAACTGTAGGCAGCTTAGAAAATGTAGCTCCTAGATGTTCTGTTTATTTGTAGGTTTCCTGTATACCTTTTACCCTTAGAAATAAAGGTTTTTAAAAGCAAAGAAATCTCTTCTTTCCAATAGAGCAAGATCCATCGATACTCTGAGTATTTTAAATACTTTTGACTATTTTACAACAATAGATACAGCCAGACAGAACTTGAAGATGATGTAACATGTAGTTAGGCCCAGATGGTTGTAGTACTACAGATGAGTCAATAGATCTCAGCTGAAAAGGATGGTGTGCAGAATGAGATACTGTCGACAAATTTGAACTGGGAGGAGTTTTGTAAATATTTTTAAAGGATGAAGCTTCATTAATTAAAATTCAGAATTATTCAAATTCTAAATTTGGGGGAGGGGATCAAGAACCTGAAACATTGTGCACTAATATTACGCAGCAGCAACTATGGTTAATATTTACTGATGGCAATTTTAAGATGTTGCTGTAGAAGTGAAAATGTTACGAGAAGATGCAGGTTGTATGTTTGATGCAGAAAAATGAAACTGATTTGGTGGATCTTCGTTTTAGGGTTTACCTGGTGATTTTCAAAGTGAAAAGGGAGATAAGGGAGACTCAGGCTCTGAGGTGGGTAAACTTTTTTTGTGCACAGGTCTTTTAAATGAAAGCTATTCTATACTGTTGTGGAAATGTAATTAGCCCCAGAAAATGTCAGGCTTACATTTAAATGCATTTAGTATTATCAAAGCAATATTAGAAAAGTTCATAGGTATTTGTAAGGCTGGTAGTGTGAGATTTTTAATGTTGGTGATGATTCATAATTTCTGGAATTCCCTCCTTGCTGAGATGAGGTTGACTTGGCACACACTCCCTGCCTTCCTTTGGGAGGGGAATAAAGACTTAATTTTTTCATTGTGCCATTTCTATTTCATCTGGCCTGACAAATTGGAATGCTGATGCTGGGCAAGTGTTTATACTTGCTCTTTGCTGGACTGGTTTCTCCTGTTACGTACCTGATGATAAGTGTTGTAATCTAACTGCTTTGGTATTTTAACATCATGTTGTTGTCATCGTAGTCACCATCGTCATATGCTTTCAGAACTGCTTGAAAAGCAATATAAAATGTCTTATTTATTTATTTGATTTACACCTCTCCCTCCCCGCCTAGGTAGGCTCAGGGCAGCCAACAAGGCCATATTGGCTTTATAAATAATAAAACAATAAAAACAGTTTAAACAAATTAAAACATTTCGGATTGTTTAAAATACACTAATAAATACAGCATGCATAAGGTGGCAAAGTAAAAATAACGACTGGTGTTTTGTTCTATAGTAAGAGGGCTTAGATGTTAGACAGGTGGCCAAAGTAAAAAGATGAATTTCATGGCTTGATGGTAGGCCATTAGGTGTGGCATGTGGCATGTCTTAAACAAATACATATTACCATTTATTCAACTTTATTAAATCATACTTTACTGTAATATGTTGTTCATTGGAAGAACTATTTACATTATTTTTTTATTTTGTTCAGTAGTAACTATCATAGGCATACTGTTTTTGGTGCTTTTCCTATTCCTTTTATTTGATTTTCTTTTAATTAGGGTAAACCTGGGAAGGATGGCACCCCTGGTCCACCTGGCTTACCGGTAACCAGAACATCTTTAAGTTGTTTTGTATCATTCAGTGATGTGTTGTGTAACAGTTAGATTGCTGGACTAGGAGTGGATGGACCCAGATTCAAAGGCCTATTCCCCATGAAACTCAATGGGTGATGCTAAGGCCAGTCCTACCCTCTCAGCCCAGCATATGTCAAAGGGTTATTGTGAGGACAAAATGGAGGAGGGGAGAATGAGCACTCTGGAGGAGATAAACAAATAAATAAGTGTAGAAGTGGTAGTGGTGATCATGTCAGGTCAAGGCTTTGAAAGACCTTAAGATGCTAGCAAATGAAATGGTATTCTGTATTTTATTCTCCATCAGCACTGGATGGTGTCTCAGTACAGGGTTGGGGGAAGGGGCAATACAGGGCAGAAGAGCCTCTTCTCACAAACCAAAGTGTAGTTCACACATGCAGGAGAATGATGTGGAAATGTGTAATGCAATGTAATAATGTGGCAGAGTTCTGCAGTGATAGAATGGACTATATTGTGGATGAAGAATTCTTGCTCTGAATGTCTCCTTGCTTAAAAAATGGATGTCAGAGTACTTGCAAGCAAGCAAGCAGGTAGGCAGCATGGTAGGCACATGGTCAGTGGCAGTGGGCCACCAGAAGCCCTGGGCCCCACCTCAGGGTATCCTGACACAAGCCCTGTATACCAATGCAACATTTCCAAATTCAGTACTGTTTCAAATAAAATCAGAACCCTGGGATGGCACGTACCAAAGTCTTTTAAGTTCTATATGAAATCCATATTGAAACAATTACTTTCTGCAGGGACCAACTGGTGATCAAGGTTTGCCAGGATTGCCTGGGAAAGTTGGATTAAAGGTAAAAACAAAGAAACCCAGACTGTTGTTCTTGTAATGGTTTGCTTGTCTGTCCATGTCATTGCGTAATAATTCAGAATTAAAGAAAAGGAAATACAAATCCTAACAATGAATATATTTCTGGTACAATATTATAACCTATTTAACTAATTAAAAACATTTATATTTCACTTTTCCAAAACTCAAATCGACCTTCAACAAGAATTTTAGAAAACAATGTATCAACAAAAAGTTAGTGACTTAGGTTTACTAATAAATTCAATACTTGTCCTACGAAAGGAGATGGTTTCTCATTTCAGTGTTTATAAAACTGGAAATTTGTAAAAATTGTGACAGACAGAAGGGCTATAAGAGTAGAAGTAGGGAAGTCCTTGTGAGAACTCAGTCTCTAGAATAGTTGAAGAATAAAGATGCTTTCAAGTTGCAAGCAACTCATAGCAACCCCATCCACAGGTCGTTCCAGGTGAGAGATGAGTGGAGGTGGTTAGCCATTGCCTTCCTCTGCTTAGCAACTTCCTTGGTGATCTCCCATGCAAATACTATCCATGGCCAGCCCTGCTTAGTTTCCAAGTTCTGACAAGCTCAGGCTAAGCTGGGCTATTAAAGATGGTCTAGAATAAATTCTGGAATCATTTTGTTGTTCAGTCGCACAGTCGAGTCCGACTCTTCGCGACCCCATGGACCAGATCCCGCCAGGCCCTCCTGTCTTCCGCTGTCCTCTGAAGTTGGCTCAATTTCATGTTCGTTGCATCTATGACACTGTCTAACCATCTCATCCTTTGCCGTCCCCGTCTTCTTTGACCTTCAGTCTTTCCCAGCATCAGGGTCTTCTCCAGTGAGTGCTCCCTTCTCATTTGGTGGCCAAAGTATTTGAGCTTCAGTTTCATTATCTGGCCTTCCAGGGAACAGTCAGGGTTGATTTCTTTTAGGATTGACTGATTTGATCTTCTTGCAGTCCAAGGGACTCTCAAGAGTCTTCTCCAGCACCATAGTTCAAAAGAATCTATTCTTCGGCGCTCGGCCTTCCTTATATAATTATATATATTATATATATTATTACGTGGTAATAATAGTACTAATAGATGCTATAGTAATAGTAATAATAGTTACAGTAGTAGTAGTAGTAGTAGTTACTAATAGTTACACAACAGAAACAGAGTTCTGTACCCAAGACAAACACATGTTTATGCCAGGAGGGTCAAACCATTGTGACTATGACTTTGTCAGGATGGTACAAAGGACATAGTGTTTAAAGATATGTAGTTATGTTTAAAGAATGAGAATACAAAGACAGTAGGGAGGACCATCTAGGCAATGATCAGCACTGGATCCCATCAGTCACTTAAGACTCTGCAGGGGAGAAGAGGCAGATTAAAAAAATATACAAAGAAGAGTGAAGGAGAATAAAACAAACACTATAGTGGCAGCTGCTAAAGAATGTTATTTTAATTTGCATAGCCAATCAGATCTTCATTGGCCAATCAGAAGCCCTGCTGGGCAAGAACCTCACTTGCCCCACCCACCTTCTGAAGCATTTTGTGGGAACTGAGAAAGGTGGCGGCAGGCACCGTGGCTCCCATAGGCGCTACACTGTAGACCCCTAGCTTAATTGTTACCAGAAAAGATGCGGTACAGGCCTGCTGCAGATCTGCACACTCTGATGTGGAATCTTCTTCCTGACCCCTGACATACAGGGTTGGTTAAATTTACAATAACGTCAAGGGGAAAGTCAGTTTGCAACCACTATTTTTAAAGGTTTTTCCAACCCCAATTAAAAAAAAAAACTTGGGAAAGCTGATTTTATTTGGTTTATCAGGTTTGTTAAAAATATCCACTAAAAATTAAATTAGCTTTGCTTTTTTTAAAAAAAATCCCCTGCGAGCAGGGTAGCTTTATTATTTTTTTGTTACACCTAAACACTACAGAAAAGAAAAAAGGGAAGGGAAAAGTTACCCCAGGATAAAGGACAGAAAATAAAAACCCACACTATGACTAAAATCCCAAGAGAGAGGGTTGTTAACAGTTAGTATTCTGTTAGTATTCAAAATTTAAAAGTTTTTTGTTTAAGTCAATGTAATCGGAAATTAGTAAGTCCATGTTAGTGTCTTCTCCATCATCTTCTGTGTGTGCAAAGAGTTCTTTCATCCCTGTTTGCAAGTTTCAAGTCTCCAAAGAGTTACTTTGGTCTTCTAAGCCGCAAATCATATGTCTCTTTGGCCTTGCCACCTGATGCTCCTTGGTCGTTGTCCCTGTCTTCTATGGTGACTGCTCCGCCCCCTCCTTCTTGCTGTTCTTCCTCCTTCGATCCGAAAAACCACTTCAACCATTCTTCTGCTTTAAGAACCGAGTCAATTTTTTCCCTTTTGTCTCTGTATTTAAACACGACACCCTCCGGGAAATTCCAGGAATACGAAATTTGGTTGATCTGCAATGTTGAAATCAGCTCTTTATAGGCTTTTCTTTTATCACGAACCTCGAATGGAACATCTTTTAAAACTCTGATAGTTGCAGATCCCAGCTGCAGGGGATTAGCTGCTGTTGCTTTCAGGATATCATCCCTCGTTTGTCTTCGGAGAAACTTAACGACAATTTCACCCGGCAGGTTATTCCGTTTTATGTATTTTGAGTATGATCGATAGACCACCTCGATTTCAGCTTCCGCTTCTGCCGCTGAACAGCCTATCGCCGGTGCGATAA
>NW_015170283.1:355562-357896 GCF_001447785.1 Gekko japonicus | reverse complement strand
AGCTGGCCGTTGTTATTCTCTCCTCGGATGAGCGGCGTATCTCTCCCGGGCGCAGCCTCAGCAACGTCCAAGCGGCTCCTGCTGCGCTGCGCCCCGCGTTCTGACGTCGCTCCGTCCTTGGCTCCGCCTTTCGCCACTTGCTCGAGCCAGTCACCGCCGTTCTGGTCGCCTTTCGCCATTTCTCTGCCGCCGCCATTTCTTCCTCGCTTGCTGCCGCCGACTCGATCCTCTCCTTTGCTTTTCTTCACCGCCGATCACCAGCGCAAGGCTGGGAAGGGGGGGTGCCCCCTGCCATCTAAGGCAGGTACCCATTCCTCTGATGTTAACAGAGACGCTGGGTTGGCGGGAGCTGGGACGAGGGCCGGGGGCTCAACCCGGCCGCGGTGGGGAATCGAACAGCCTTCCGGCTGTTCGTCCAGATGTTAATAGCAGGCGTTGTAATGCCTGCGCCACCGCGTTGTAATGCCACTCTGACCGCCCCTCCCAATTTGTCTGCCTGGCTTTCCTTGCGCGCCGGCCATTTTTCTACTTTGTTTACACTAGAAGACCAACTTCGCTCTTCTTCGAAAAAACGCTCAAGGTTTTCTGGAAACACAGCTAAGTCTCTTGCACACTTTCGCAATTCTCTTCTCTCCTCCCCCCCCTATTTTGTTAGAACATTTCCATTTGTTTACGCCTGGGAATCTTTCCCGACGCAGCTTTCCGGAGAGTGGGGGGGGAGAACTCACTTTTTAAAAAAGTTTTTCGCTTGGTTCGTTCTCCGATTCATTGCCCGTCTGCATCCAGACTCCTTGTAACTTCGTTAAATCGATAACCCTCGTTGCTTGTTCCGGTCGGCATCGGCTAAGCTCGGTAAAAACCGAGCCTCACAGGGGGCGGACCGATTGGGGCAAAGGAGCGCCTCAATTCTCCGGCATTACGCCGTCGAAGAGGTCGCCCCTCCAGCGCCCCCGGCTCGGAGCCTTTCACTAAGTCTCACCTGGGGGTGCCACTTGAGGTGGCACCCCTTCAACCCCACTGGAACGCGGAATACCTCCCCAGCGATCGGGGAGAGTGTCCGCCATCGCCGAGCCACAGACTGGAAGTCAAAATTAAATTAGCTTTGCTTAACAATTCATTGCCTAAAAATAGATTTCAGATACAATGTCAACTCATGGCTTGCCACAACATGAACAAGCCCTGTGCCTGTAATCCTGATGTGAAGGGAAACAAATATAGCTGACTGATTCTGATTGCTTTAGGTTGACAATTTGTTTCTTTTATTGCACACTGAGCAGTTTTGGGGTTGATTTTTTTTTTAATACAGGGGAGTAAAGGTGAAGTTGGCTGTCAAGGAATTCAAGGTCCAGTAAGTGCAAATTATATAAACCTTGATATAGCAGTTTATATTTCAGAAGTAGAACATACACTCTAATATTAATTGAGCTAATAAGTGTCTCATTTTATACATATGCAGCTAAAATGTATTTAAAAGATAGAATATATTTCACTCTTCTGTGACTGTCCAGAAAAGACAAGGCTCCAAGTGCTCAGGTTTCAAAATACAGGACAACTGGCTATCATTTCCATGAGAGCAGAGTCAGTATGCACAGTCCAGTCCAAGGGGCAAGTTATAGTTTGGTTTCTAAACAATTAAAGGGTCAGAAGCAATTAATATCGTGCCAAGACTTGCAGGAAGTAGAGATCTGAAAGATGTTGGGAAGTCATCACACAATAGCAATTCAATGGTGTCGAGTGCTTGTTTTTGGTGGCTGTACTTTTCTCTTCATTGTTACTATTTCTCTCCCTTTTCTTCTATCTTTCTCTCTGTCTCTCTTTTTTTAAGACAGAGTATTACAATGAGATGCCTGGTGAAAAAGGAAATAAAGGCTACACAGGGCCTCTGGGACCTAAAGGGCAGCCAGGAAGACCTGGTAAGAAATCTTCAGCAGATTTCAGTCACATAGCATGGGCCCACTGTACTGTGCCAATGCTTGGAAGAAGCATCTGCGTGGGAAAATCATGTTGCATCATGTGTTTCTGTTGAAGAAATGGGGATGGCGAAAGAAGATGGGCTTTCAGAGTGTCCCTCGGGCTAGCAGTGCTTTGTAGTTAGGCCTAGACATACAATTGTTAAACTCCTGAGGTAGTAGAGAAGTAGCCTGTACAGTAGATCCTTGCTGTTTATGGATTTATGACTTCTGATTTCACTTGTTGGTGGTCCAATCATGTGCTCTTGTCTGCAGCCTGTTTTTACTCTCACCGCACTGTCATCATAATAATTACATCATTAAATTTTGCAGGAAATGTTGTCTTGCTACTAAGAGGCTACTGAGTAGATTTCACCATTCACAC
>NW_015170283.1:343022-355522 GCF_001447785.1 Gekko japonicus | reverse complement strand
TGCGGGGAGGGAGCCATTTTTGCACACTCCTTACAGTGACCTGCTGTCTCCACCTACCACCTCTTGTCACCTTCCTTTTCCCACCACAGCACATGAGTCTGCCTAAAAACTGGAATAGACAATGCTACTTCCCTCTGTATTTCCCAGGTATCTTTCAGCATAGCACATAGAGGTTAGGGGTAGTTAGAGGTCATGACAGGGATGAGGGCAAGGCAAAAATACACTGCCTGAGGCCATCACGTCCCCTCATCTCATTGGAAAGGAAGTCATGGCTCTCCGTCTCAAACATATACCATGTAAATGAAAAACATGGCACTTCTGGGAGAAAGGCCTAAAGACTAGTTAGTTTCTGAACATTTCTGCAGTACGGTCTTACTTCTTTTTAATTGCAAGTTGAATTCCCATCTGATGCTTTGACTTTGTGGCACTCCTTTCACAGTAGAGCTTTTACCTCGTAGTTTTCAGGATCAGACCTGCTCCATGCACTCCACATTTTCTTCAAAAGGGGGCCATGCCGCCTCGTGTCATGCACTTCATCATTAATGATGCCCTTCAAAAAAATGTTTGTGTATGAGTAGTGACATTACAATGTCATTACATTCTCAAAAAAAAAAAAAGGTCTTGAACTTTGAACCGGGCACCCTGGCTGGCTTGGAGCTAGGCATCCTTTTCCTCATCCTAAAAGGCAAGTAACATAAAATGTTCAAGTATTTTCAGTTTTCATTGCTGCACAGTGAATCATAGTCATTAATTAATCTGCTCACCCACAAGCATAATAAATACAGAAAGCGACTATGGGTGATGTTCACCAGATTGAGTTTACAGTAGACTAGTTTGAGACAAACTAAAATAATACTTACCTAATTCAGGGTTTCAATAAATTGTTTTTGCAGGGCTACAAGGTCCTCCTGGGGCAACTGGTAGACCAGGTATGTATTGTAGCAAATATGGTTAAATATCCCAGTAATCCTGCTAGCTCTTGCCTGATTCACCTTGCCCTTGTTAGCCTCCCATTGGGGAGGGCGGGATATAAATGTGAAAAATAAAATAAATAAATAAATTCTGCTTGCTAGGAGGGGGATGGACAAGCATTCATCAGAGGAAAGAGAACTACTTGCACCCAGTTTTGTCTTCTCTCAGGCTTGTTGTGTGTTTTCTGATTAGAGAGAGCAATAGAGCTCCTTCCTCTTCACTTTCCAACTTGTTCTGCCATTTATCTGCAGGTTTCTGGTCACAACCCACTTCCTGCTTTCTTTCTTTTTTTCATAAGTGGTCTTTATTCACAAACAAGTTAATGTTCATTTGAGGAGAGTTTTCTGCTGTTCACAGGGAACAGCTGAGGATATAAGCTGACTCATTGCCACCTTTTCAGCAGGTCTGGCCCACTTTCTGTTTTCTCCACTTACACACACACCAGATTTTGGGTGACTTTGTTAACATGGGAAGCTCCATATATGTTCAAGGAGAAATTCAGTGATCATTTTTTTAAATGTTGAAATAGATGCTTCTGAACAGGTGCGAAAATTGATACACCCAAATAATAGAAGTTGTAAAATATGGTGTTATTTTATTGCACTCATTTTGCACTGCCTAATTACAAAGTTTTGCATTAGGTGTTTCAAGACCTGGTCAAAGAGGTCCACAAGGTACTCCAGGGCTCAAAGGAAATAAAGGAGAGAGAGGAAAACATGGCACAAATGCTATTGGACCACCAGGATTTCCTGGATCTCCAGGTAGACCTGGCCCAGCAGGATCACTAGGTTCTCCAGGAAAACCAGGTAGAGCAATGTAGTTGTATCATTGTGTGTATATGTGGTCAGAATGGTTTTGCCATTGTATCAGTACAACTTGGGCATTATTGCACTGTTTACAACCGGACTCTTAGCCAATGAAAATGCCCAGTTTCACAACAACAAAAATAAGACCCAGGTGAGTTGAATATTGAAGAAAAGAAACTGTGTTGAGATTTTCCAAACCATACCACCTGATATATGAACAAAGAGCCAGTCCTGGCTTTCCTCCACCTCATTGAAGTATTGAAGCAAGTGTTGCTTCAGAACAGTCCAGGAGGCATCATCTTTGGCTGTGATCAAACGGGCACTTTGGCCCAACACAGCCACTCCTCCCCTTCAGATCAAATGGGCTCAGTCAGACAGCTGCATCTGTCAGGCATTCCCCCAGCCATACTTATCCCATCATAGGACAACTTGGAGCCGAGTTAAAAAGGCACCACATCACAAGTGGTGTTTCCGATTCCCTGCGCGGTCATTGCGCATGGCCAAATGTCTGGATGTGGGACAGTGTGTGCAAAATGGATTTGGCAGTTTGAACCTGCAGATCCGTTCTGCTACTGGGGAGGTGTTTTCTTTAAAAATTGCCTATATGTGCATGCATGAATTCTGAAAATTTTTGGCAGCGCACTCCATGGCTGAGGCACTGCAATAATGTGGATGCTTTACCACAGGATGTCTCTGTGGGTAACCCACAGCAGGGTGTGCTGTGTGGCTGATATGCCCTGCAACACTTTCAGTCAGTTCAATTAGAGGCGGTACCATATCGCGCCAAGCTGCCAGTGTGACCACGGTCTTTGTGTCATCAGAAACAGTTGCTTCCATCAGAGAATGGCTTGGGACCTCATTACATTTTTCTGATTGGTCCCATTGGTCATGACAAACCATTTTTTGGTAACATCTGCTAACTGTTCTGCAAATGTCAAAAGTGCCCAAATGTTTAAATGATTTGGCAACCCCTGTTTTGTTGTATTATATATATATATGATTATTATTTTGGTATGCAATGATTTCAATATGAGAATAAAGTTTCAGAAAAGAATATAAGAAAATTAACCAGGAACAGATTTGTTTAATATTGGAATACAAAACTTTAAATGTTCAGAGATTGTCTTTGTTTTACTCACTATAATCTCCTCCCCCCAGGGTATTATGTGCAATAGCAGAAAAGGAAATTAGTTATCAAAATGCGTTTTGATAGTAAGCCAATAAATGCTACAGCTATCTGATATGCCTGTTAGCTTCCCAAAATGTTAAGAATTGCTACTAAATGGCAACACCCAATGAGTTTCTGACATTTACTATATTATTCGTACATATAGTTTGGGATTAGTTTCTGTCTTTCTTCCATATGCAATGATATTTCATGAATGCAGCCAAAACTGAACTTCCTTTAAGCCCATGTGGAAACTAGGATCATAACTGCTTGCAAGGCATAACACTCTATTTTTGTCTATCTCACTCAAAAATAGGTACACTAACTTTTAAAAAAGGACCACCAGGACGAAATGGGAATCCAGGATGCATGGGTTCTCCAGGACTTCCAGGAGAAAGTGGAGCTAAAGGTTAGTTATCCCACAAGCAAATATCTTTCCAAATTTAAACAACTTAAGATACCAATCAGAGATGTTAAATATAGGCCAAACACACAATACCCTGGGCCAAATTAAACATGATAGTGAACTTTAAAATAGGGCCTGCCACAGGGAGCTCTTTCCTTCCCTTGAACCTTTTCAAGTGCCAAAACAGCCACGGAGGGTTGGGCCTCCCCCAGCTGTTTTGGCATTTGAAAAGGTGCAGGGGGGAACATCTCCACACTGCGGACCCTCACAGCATTTTTAAATAATTTTGGTGAACTCGTGGTGATCATAAGTTCGCTATCACATTTAGTTTGGCCCTTAGACTCTCAAGATTTATTAGGCAAAGAATGTGTTTATAGTCTTATTTATCATGCTAAGAGTAGTGGGACATTATTCTACTTCTACTCTGAGCTCATATAAACTACATTTTCCCAGTGATAAATTATTTGTTGGTAAGAAGAAGTTTACCACATGCCGAGTATGTAGTAAACTGTGTGGTAAATGGTCACTTGTACAAGCTCTCCTGTTTCTCATTGCTGAAAATACCGAAATATACTCTTGGTGTATGTTACTGTGGTGCCAGATTACCTGATAACACTAACAACTTTTTAGCCACGTTGATAGATAAAAATTAAGTATGGGAACATTTTACCACAGCAACTTACTCCCAGGAACTTCTATGCCAACAGATACAGAAAGCATGTGCAACAGGGGATTAGATGTACAAACATGATTCCAATTCAGCATCCTTACTCTTAAATAAGTAGACTTACCTGAGGCACTCTGTGCTAACAGTAGAGAGACAATTTGCTACTATAACCAGTAATAGACACATAATTTTATTACAGGTGAAAAAGCAGGCCCATGTAACCAGTGTACCTATTTTATTGGAGCACCTGGCCCTACTGGTGTTCTTGGGCCAGAAGGTCAACAAGGAGTCAAAGGTAAAAGGCAGCAGCATCAATAAACTATAGCAGAAGGGGTTTTTTTAATATATGGGGGAAGAGGCAAACTTCTCAATTGACTGTATATTTCAGTTTATAGAATATTTCTGTAGTGAGAAATGTGGCTGCACGTGTCTGTGAATGCGTTCACCCGTGCCACCCACACTCTCCTTTGGTTCGTGTGTCCCCTGAATGCTGCCTCCTTACCAAAGGCAAAGGTGCAAGCTTGGAAACCACTTAACGCTGGCAGAGACACTCAAACAAAGGTCTCTTCTTAAAATAAAACTCATCTTTATTAAGAAACAACCAAGGTCTACCAGGCAAGTGGCTAGCAAGATGCTATGCCAGCTACCAACACAATACAATCATATTTCCTAAATGCTGATAGCGAGAACACAGAAATAAAACATGCAAGCAAAGTTTTCCCCTTTAAAGCATGTAGAAAACGAAAGGCCTTTTGGGCTGAACTCCTAAAGCTTCTAGAGAGTAATGCCTCTCCTGATTTTTCAAGAGTCAGCAAAGGTCTGTTGAAATTGACCAGCATTTATACAAAACGTAAATCAACGTTTGATGTTGAGATTACAGACAGGAGATTGTTTCTCACATTTCAAAAGTTACATTTTGTTTACAGGACCAAAACGCCTAAATTCTAAATGACAGTCCTTTGAGGATGTCTATGTCATTGTTTTTCCTGGTGTTCCCCACATTGAAGATAAACCATTCTTTAATGTTATCTCTGAGATGAAAGTGGGGGTATGAGTCCCTGTATCTCAGGAGTTAGTTTGCTTTACGGATAGACTTCAGGATTGAAGTCTGCAGGGTGTTGGCTTCAGGATTGAAGTCTATCGCTGCCCAAATGGCCTTTCCTGTTAGATACATTTTATTGCCTAGAATATTGAGTCTCACACCTATGGTAATTTAATTTCATTCAGGTCCTGAGAATGGAATGTGTGAGCCTTTGCCTACGTGACAGAGAGGGGTGCTTTGCCTTAAATGAAAGTTTTGCAAAGAATCATGGGGTTTGGTTCATTGAAGCAGGCCAAGCCTGTCTGCTGCTTTGCTAGCAAAGACAGAGACAGATACATGCATTTTATAAACTATTTGGTTCATTTTCAAACCCCAACCTATATTTCTAAAATTTCTTACCATAATTTCATCTTGGCCATTCACAGCACCATCTCAAACAGACTTAGTTAAAATGGAATTTGATGAATTCATAGATGATAGATCTGTTGGTATAATTAAAGAAATAATACAATACCAAGACAATAAATTAGCCATGAAAGCTAAATAAAACCTCTGTGATCTGCCTGAGTACCAGTTGCTGAGAACAAACAATGTGAAGCACTGTTGCCGTCATTCTCTGCTTTAAGGGGTGGGGGGTTTAGAAGCATCTGCCAAGCCAATATTTGAACTAGGAAAATCCTGGATCTAATTCAACACAGCTTAACTGTTAATTTATTAAAATACATTTATCTAGCCTTTCCTGCCTACCAATGCGGGATAAAGATTGCTCTCAAGATTAACAATCAATTAAAAAAAACATAGCAAAATGAAAATACAATCACTGATAACATAAAAGACCATATAGGTGACTACTGCTGCCATTAGCCAAAAGTGCCCCTAAAACTATTGCCTTATTAGTTTTTCTAAAAGCAGGGAAAGCAGAAGTAATCCTGACCTCCAAGGGCTACAGGCTGCCACCAAATGAGCACCGCTGTGTAAAAAAAATCTGTTCTCACCATAGTGGGAACTACAAAAAGATGCTGACAGTCCAAGAACAACTATCCTATCCATTTAATACTTATAACCAGTTTCTTCTTCCTTGTATGTCTAACCAGTGAACCTTGCTTAGATGTGTTTGATCACAATTTGGTTCTGCTCACCACCTCTTTTGATGGTGGCATTTGGGGCATCACAAGCCACTTGTAATCCTCTCTACAACTACCCCCAGATTAATTGGATCAGGATTTTAGAATCTGTACATAACTATATTTATGAGCAAGCTTTAATTAGACTTAGGCTGCGGTCACACGGAGCATAAGCCACGCTACAGAGACGGAAGAGAGGCGGAGTTTCCTGGCGCGATCACATGGCAACATCTGGCAAGTGTAGAGCTCCCGTCGCTAACCCGTGCCTAAACGCCAAAACAGCGGAGTAAAAAACTAGTACCTTGGAGGTACTAGTTTCCGGAAACAGCGGGGCAAAGGGCGGGCGTCTGATCGCATTTCCTGAGGTAGTTCCGGCACCCGCCCATGTCCCCTAGCTAGAAGGTGTGTTTTTTTTCCCCAAGTCTCCACGGATGCGCAAAAGCAACCAACGGAGCATGCGCAAACGTTAGTTTAATAAAAAAAACAACCCACACAACTTACGTCATGCAGAGAAGAGGAGAGCAGCCTGAAGAAAGCCACAAAGAGCGCACGGCTTGAGGCGAGCGACAAATAGATAGGGGGAAAGGGGGCAAGGCAGAAGATACAGCGGCTGAGATGAAGCCCAGAAGAGGGGGTCGCGGTGGCAGATTAGGAAGTCTCCTTGGGGAAGGGGCGGTCAGGGCGGAGGGGGCTGAGCCATGCTGCTTTGCCCTCTTCGCGCGCCCCACCAGCCGGCTCCCCGGACTGTTGCCCTTCCAGAACTACTGCCCACCCCCTGCCTGCCTCACTGGTGGGGAAAACGCCGAGCCCGACACGATGCCACACCACCCAATCGCCAGCTGGCCCCTCCTCTCCCCAGCGCCGCTTGGCCAGCTGTCTCTGGCAGCCCCCTCCTTGCCTTCCCTCGTGCGCGGCCCCCGCTTCTTTGCCCCAAGGCCCCACTTCTGTGTGATCCGCACCTCTCCCTAACCACGGGACCTCCATGGAATCTCCACGGGACCTCCATGGGAGGTCTGATCGCCCAACCGCGCTTTAGTTTTCCCCGGGGCAAACAGCTACGCTTCCCCCCCGCATTTTCCTGGCTGTGTGACCGCAGCCTTAGTTGAGATTTATTTTCAAGTAAATACACTTAAGTGTGTGTGTGTACTGGTCCAGTCCTCCCGAGGTGCAAGTCCTGGTATTCAGCAGGGCAGTCCAAAGGCAGAGAGTGCAGAGAGAGCAACCAACGTCTAGTCAAAAGTCAGGAGTTCCAGAGAGTAGGTTAACAAAGTCCATTCTAGGGTCAAGGGGTCCAGGCAGCAAGTTTAAGTCCAGTCCAGGGTCAAGGATTCCAGAAAAGCTGGCTTTCTGTGTCCAGTCCTGGGTCCAAGGTTTCAGAGATCTGTTAACAACAAGGTCAATGGCTCAGTAATGAAGTATATTTGTTGCATCCACAAACTGCTGCTTCTCTTGGCTGATTTTATAGCTAAGCCTTAATGAGCCATACTCAGAGCCAATTACTTGGCAGTCATCCAGAAACTACTCATCTATCTCATCAGTTGACAGCTGACAACAGGCCAGGAGAAGATGTGCTCTCTTTCTCCTTACCTGCAACTCTGCACGCTGTTGACAGCGCCGGCACTACATGGATGTGGGGGAGCCAGTTGGGCTGAGAGTTGCCTCTGCAGGCTTGTTTCCTGATTCAGAGCTGCAGGGTGTTGGCTTGGCCACAGTTGTGGGCTGTGAGTTATGATCAGTCAGTGTTGGCTCCACCGCAGCTGTAGGCTGTGAGTTATGATCAGTTGGTAACTCGATCTCTTGTTGCTCATCTGCTGGTTCAGGACCAGCTACAGCAGATCCGATGAATCCTCACTGTCACTGATCACAGGCTGACCTACAACACTGAGACACCAAAGTACACACAATCTTTTTAACGTGATGTCCTTTGAAGTATCAAATCCTTCATTTTCACAGGAAGGTGAAAGTATATCCCATACATCTCTCATTTCTGATCTCCTGTTTTATCACAGCCGTATAAAAATAAATAAGAAATTACACTTGGGAAAGATTGTGAAGGAACTCCCATAGAAATACTGGTGTAATTAATGTGGTGCCAACATGCAGTACTTCAAAGCAGATGTAATATTTTCCAAGTACGATAAATATATTCCAAAGACACTGAAAAAGACAATATTTGTATTCTTAGGAACCCCGAAATGAAGAAATACTAATATTCCAGTAATGAGCCTTTAATTTTCTGTACCATTGATGTCACTCTGAGAATACACATTTAAACTGTATAAGCACCAGTAGTATATGCCTTATTACTTTAGCCTGATTATCTTTTCCCTATTTCTTCTCCTAAGTCATGCTGTTTCCATCATAGGTGGGGAAGGAAAAGTTGGCCCTAAAGGATCCCAAGGAGTCCCTGGGAGTCAGGGGTCTCCTGGAATTCAAGTAAGATTTATATATTAGCAGATGGTTAGCTTGTAGTTAGTTTTAAGTAGTGGGCAGCTCTCTGTTAGGAAGGTGGGGGGTTACCTAAAATCTCTCTGTGTGTGAGAGTATGTGTGTGTATAAAGTGCTGTCAAGCTGCAGTCAACTTATGGCAACCCCAAAGGGTATGTCATTACCTTCCTCTGCAAAGTCTTCCTTGGTGGTGCCCCTTCCAAGTACGAGCCCTGCTTAGCTTCCAAGATCTGAGTGGCTTGAGCTGTACTACCATGCCACCTTCCTTCCCAGAATCCTTTGTATAATTGAGCAAATGGAGCTCTGTGAATAACCTGGGCTACATCTCTATATCACTGGATATTACAGTGTTGTTGGGAGACATTACTGGTTAGCTGGATTTTCCTGTATAGGCAATCCAAACCAACTGTAAGTGATTGCTACATTGCAAGTGATGTAGGAAAGTGATGCACGCATTCTTGGTGCTTGGGGGGGCAACTGTGGGAGGGCTTCCAGTGTCCTGGCCCCACTGATGGACTTCCTGATGGCACCTGGTATTTTTGGCCACTGTGTGATAGAGTGTTGGACTGGATGGGCCATTGGCCTGATCCAACATTGGCTTCTCTTATGTTCTTATGCAACAATAGTACCATATCTAATGATGTGTGGATGCAGCCCAGGGAGGCTTTTCTCTGCTATAGGTAACACTGGAAGAACCTGCTTCGCATGTGGTCTTTGTGTATTGATTCATAATCATATCGCTGGACGTGACACAGATACTGTTAACACGTGTCCTAGGGTCTTCCTGGTCTTCCAGGAGAACAAGGCTATAAAGGATTGAAAGGTCTGCCAGCGTATGCACAATCAGAAGGTCCCAATGGAGACACAGGAGAACCAGGTCACAGAGGATGCACAGGAGAAAAAGGTGCAGATGGGTTACCTGGAAAACCTGGGTTGAAAGGTTCAAGAGGTTCTGTGGGAGATCGGGTTAGTACATGTCACTTTCACAAATAGTTATGCCATGTACAGCCTTATTCATTTTGTATATCTTTAGATGTATTGCAAAATGCATAAAGATACAAGATATGTTCACTGTACCTGTAATAGCTTACTTTAGATCTTTTCCCCACTGATAAAAGAATTTTAAAGCTGCTCCTAGTAACTTGTGATGATCAAAATAAAAGGTTATGTTATTTATTTTCCCTTCACATAGATTTGTTCAACCATAGTAGTGCGACATAAGTAAATGCAAAGTCTGCATTGAGCATCAGACTATTTATTAAAGCAGAGCAGTTCTGCTTGTCAAGGATATCTTCACATTTCTTCAGTCATAGACTCACAGAATCATAGAAACTGGAAGGGGCCATACACACCATCTAGTCTAACCCTTTGCTCAATATAGGATCAGCCTAGAGCATCCCTGACAAATATTTGTCCAGATGCTGCTTAAAGACTGCCAGTCTAGGGGAGCTCATCACCTCCTGTGGCAGCTGATTCGAACAACTCTTACTGTAAAAAAGGTTTTCCTAATATCCAGCCCTTAATTAAAACCCATTATTGCGAATCCTAGCCTTTGCTGCCAACAGGAACAGCTCCCTGCTCTCTATAAGTGACACCCCTTCAAATACCAAAAGAGAGCAATCATGTCCCATCACAACCTCCTCTTCTCAGCCTTTTCTCATAGGGCTTGGTCTCCAGGCCCCTGATCATCTTCATCACTCTCCTCTTCACCTGCTCCATTCTGTCCACATCCTTTTTGAAGTCCTTCCCAATCTTTCCTGTGATCGTCAGCGCTAAGTAGAATTTCTGCACTGGGGTGCTATGTAATAATGATAATATATCAACAATTATAGAGAGTAGTTCAAAACAAAACCAATGTGATACTTTTTATTAAGACCAGCCAAAATGCTAAAACAGTGTGCAAGCTTCCTGAATTCATCAGGCTGGATGTAAAAGGGAGGGGGAATCTTGGGTATAGTTGATAACAAGTTGTAATTTTGACTTCTAGGGAAAAGATGGCTGAATCGATGGCAGCCTCCAATTCTATATAGGATAAGAAGAGTTTGCATTAAGAGGCAATACAACCATAAGTATAACAACAGCATAAGTGTTTTTAGTGAAGTGTTAGTCCATAGAGTTCAGTAGGGATTACTGCCAAATAAGTGTGCATAGAATTACACTGCGTTTGCGAGAGCCCAAGTCAGCAAAGTAGATTTCTGTAAAGAGAAGAAAATAAGCTTACATATCTCTTGTATCCAGTTTTGTAGTACTTGCTTAGCATGAGTATTTGAGCAGTGTGTGAAAACTTGTATTGCAGTAAATTAGTTACTCCTTAAATTGCTGCAGGACATTTTTGGCTACATCAGATGTAACAGCAAACCATGATTTGGCAGTACTTGAACAACAGTGCAGTCTTAAGCAGAGTACACCCTTCTGAGCTCATTGACTTCAGTTGGCTCAAACAGATTTAACTCTATTAAGGATTGCAATGCAGGTCTCAGTGGTCTGGTGTTACATGTGAATCGAGCTATTATCTTAACTGCTGAAACAGACTAACATAGCTATTAGTCTGGAATTTGAGCAGTATATGTTAAACAATGTTTTCTAAATTATTCTCAGGGATGTGATAGTCCAAAAGGGGACAGAGGTCCTCCAGGAACAACTGGTAGGCCAGGTCTTCTTGGAGAGGCAGGGTTGCCTGGACCACCAGGATATGGACCAGAAGGAATGGAAGGCCCTAAAGGAACTCAAGGAGCTCCTGGTTTGCCTGGTTTACATGGAGTAGCTGGTCAGTAAATTCCCTTTTTTTTCATTTTGATTGTGATATAAGTGGTAGATTTGAAAGCCAACTGCAGTAAAGATGTGGCACCAAATGAGGAGATGTCCTTATTTTATGTATTAGACAACATAATAGGTGGTGGCTGGAGATCACCTGGAGATCTCCCGGGATTGCAACTGATCTCCAGGTGACAGAGATCAATTCCCCTGGAGAAAATGGTTGCTTTGGAGGGTGGACTCTGTGGTATTATACCCCACTGAAGTCCCTCCTTTCCCCAAACCCCGCCCTCCCCAGGCTCGACCCTCCAAAACTCTAGGTATTTCCCAACCCGGAACTGGCAACCCAGGGAGCAAATATCAGTTCATTATAGTCTTTTGATTTTAAAACATTGATTTCTCATTTAACAACCATCGAGGAAATTTTCATTGCATTAGATGAGTCCTAAAATGTTTCCAAGTAAACACTAATGTTAATTAGGTATAATTCTCTTACATAAGAACAGGATAAAATACCTACATCTTCTCAGATGTATTTTGTACCTCAGAGTATAGGCAGGGTAAGAGGCACATCAGTTACTTGAATTTTTAGAATGACAGGTGTTCAACTGGATCATAAATGTCTCTGGAATGTATTTGCTATGTAGATGTGAGGATTAAGAGGGAAGAGATGGATTCCGCAAATGACATTTTTAGACTGATTAATCTGCAGTGGGATTCTATCATTCACAAGCATGCAAACAAAAAGTAGGTGGGAGGAAAGGGACTATCTACATTAATCATTGTAGAGTAATATAAACAAGATCATTTTGTGCCTGGGCTGAGTTGCATCTGAGTGCATTCCTAACTAATGAAGAAGTACTTTCCCACTAACCAGTGAAAACAATTTGTTGGTTATTACTGACCTTCAAGAATGAAATTCATTAATTTGTGATTTCTTTCTGATATGGATGTGATCCTTTTTTAAAAAAAAAAAATTTTTATTAGGATATGACATCAAATCAAACAATATAACATTTTTTCAGTCATTTTATATCCTTGACCTGTTCTCTTGTATTGTAGATGCCATTGTGATACCCTCAAGATGTATCTTGAAGAACCTTGTTGTTCCTG
>NW_015170283.1:336259-342989 GCF_001447785.1 Gekko japonicus | reverse complement strand
TTTTTTTATTTTATACTTTTAAGGCCCCCAAGGTGAACCTGGTAAAGTAAATGCAATTCCTGGACCTCCTGGACTTCAGGGGCCAGATGGTAGGTCTGGAATACAAGGAGGAAGAGGTGAGAGCAATTTTTCAAGATGAACTACTGCAGAACGAAGTAAAAGGCCATGATCAAGTCAACCAAGCAGACAGCACTACCCAAACAAATAATGAGAACCAGTGCAATGTGGTGATTATAGCAGGGGTACCCAACCTTTTTTTAAGACTGAGGGCCCCTTTGGAATCCTGACAGTGTGGTGGGTGCAGCCACAACATGGCTCCTGCAGAAGGTGGAGCCAGCCACAAAATGGCTGCCACAGCTTCTCTTCAGTCACACAGTGAAAATCTTTGTGCTGCCAAATCAGTGTTTTTAAAAATCTGCAGTCTATCAACTCTCCAGTGGCCGATCAGAAGCCTTGTTAAGCTAAAGCACTACCTGCACCCCCCACTTTCTAAAAACACTTCCTGGGCATCAGGAAAGGTTTTTGTGGGCACCATGTTGAGGACTCCGTGGTTAGAGTGTCATACTAGGCTCAAAGTCATACTGTGGTATGGAATCACAATGGGTGACCATGAGCCAGTCATTGAGTGGTTGTGAGGATAAAATGGAGGTGGGAGAAAGTTGTAACCCTTTTTGGGTCCCCACTGAGAAGAAAAGCATGGCATAAATACCTAAATAAAAAAACCTCATGAACTGAATACACTGAGAACCAAACTACATGTTATGTTGATAATCAGATTGACCAACATGTTTTTTTCTTTAAAAATCTACCACTGTGGAAGAGAGAAAATTTGACTGGGACTACACAGCAGTGGGGAGGGTTGACACATTTCCCTTGTGTATTTTCCCATTAGAAAACAGGCCTCCAGACTGCCATGAGTTCTGTTACATGACAGGGAGATAAAGTTAAAATTCCCTTGTTTATTGTCACAGTACTGGACTCCTCCACAGCTACTTTATAGGATCAAAAATGCATTATATCTGCTTATGGATCTCCAATGTAACAATCAAATTTGCCCTCTAGGAGAACAGGAAAGAGAAGGATTGCAATAAAAGCCTAAAAGAGAGGCCTAAAAGGGAACAAAGGATTTGTACCTTGCAGGCAGGACTTTGCCAGTTTACTTTTATTCTACCTTTCCATCTAAAGATGTCTGTCTAGCATTTATAACATATTCACCAGCAGTTGTACAGAGCAGTTTTTCCATTGGCTCTTAAGGGGTTAATAATTTTCATAAGAAGAAAATGTATATTAATGTTTTGGCCAGTCAATAAGAGAGAGAGCTGCTAGTGGCATCCCTTTATAATATATAACATAGCTCTGAACCAATCAGAGACTAAGATGTACCAGAACAATTTCTGGGACAGTTCTGAGTCTTCTCTGGTCCCAGTGTGAGCCAAGTAATGAGGCCCCTTCCACCCCTGGATTTCAAAGGTCTGGTTGAGGGGAGGGGGTTTGTAACTTGATGCAGGTTTCACAACTACTTTGCATTCTTTGATAGGCAGTGTTGGATCCAGAGGGCAGCGTGGCAACCCTGGCCTCCCAGGACCAAAAGGTAGCCCTGGCTTAACAGGGATTGGACCTCCTGGGCAACATGGTCTGAAAGGTAATGTAATTGTTTCATAAAATCATAGAATCATAGAGTTGGAAGGGACCTCCAAGATCATCTAGCCCAACCCCCTGCACGATGCAGGAAATTCACAAATACCTCCCCCCACACCCCCAGTGACCGCTGTTCCATGCCCAGAAGATGACAAAAAAAACCCAACCTTCAGGATCTCCAGCCATCATTTAAAGAAATACAGGAGTAATAAAACAAGGGAAAGGTGTAACAATCATATGGATAAATCCCAATTATATCTGCATTATTGTATATGAATTGCTGTTTTTCATTAGAACAGGGCAGCTGCAAATATAAAACAATATCATTTGTTTTTCAGAAAGCAAGTAATCTGGATTTAAACATAGTTGGTACATTGCATACAAACTAAGGGCATTCTATACCTCTGTGCAGTCCTGATTTAACTACAGAAACTTCTTTTTATCTTTATAGGAAACAAAGGACCTCAGGGACCTAAAGGACAACCAGGTTGCCCAGGAAAATTAGGAGAGCCAGGCTTACCTGGAAAACCTGGAATCCCAGGAGAAAAGGTTTGTCAGAAAAAACAATTGCTTGGTTAGCATCAGCTTGAGCCAAGTCCAGTTAGACCTGGGTGAGAAGCTGTGGCCAAGGCAGGGAGTGAGGTTGTTTGGCAAACATGATGCCATGTTTGATGAGCACTCAGTATGCACGGGCAGGAAGAAGGTTGACTCCAAGAGCAAATAGTAGGGTTAGGGACAGGAGGCATAATCATGGACAGGCAACAATGCACATGAAAAAGTTGCTGTAAGTGAGGAGCCAAGTCAGAGCTTATATAGCTTCAGCCCTGTCCTTATTAGTTCTCTCATTGGTCATCTGCCTCTGCTGGGGTGGCTTAGGTTGCAGTTCCTAGGATGACCACTTATTTCTTTATTTCATTTGTACACCGCCTTTCTCCCCATACAGGGAGCCAAAGTGGCTTGTGTTGTTCTCTTCTGCAGGGCCGGCCCCAGCTTATTTTGCACCTTAGGCGGGGATCCCTTCTAGCGCCCCCCCCCCACTGGCGCGCCCACCAATTTTCAAAAATAAATGCATTTTAGGAAGAATGAAAAACACAAATAATCAAGAAACTCCCAGAGTACGGGGCCGGGTGCAGTTTGGTGCCGCTAAGGGCCGGCCCGCTCTAGGCGATTGCCTAGTCCGCCTAGTGGGTGAGCCGGCCCTGCTCTTCTCCTCCATTTTATCTTCACAACAACCCTGTGAGACAGGTTAGGTTGAGAAAGTTTGACTGGCCCAAGGTCAGTCAAAGAGCTTCCATGGCACAAGTGAGAATATGAACCTGAGTCTCCCAGATACTAGTCCAACATTCTTAATCACTACACCACACTGGCAGAATGGTGTTGTTACTACCTTTAAACTTGGGCTTCCCTCTGCATGCAGTAAAATGGTGAAAAAGGTGCTGGGTTCTGACACATGATGCTGCCTTATACTGAATCAGACCCTTGGTCCATCAAGATCAGTATTGTCTACTCAGGTTGGCAGCAGATCTCTAGGGTCTTAAGCATAGGTCCTTCACATCACCTACTATCTACCTCATCCTTTTAACTAGAGATGCCAGTGGTTGAACCTGGAACCTTCTACATGCCAAACAGGTGCTCTCCTGCTGAGCCCTCCCAAGTGGCCTGGCTTCCAGAGTCCTGGATTTGAGATCTTTGATGTCTTGCATTCACCCTGTTCAAGGTCTGTCCATTAGCAAGGACTTTATTATTTTAAAAACAGACAGAGCTGTACCTGTTTGGATTGCATTTGCATCAACACAGTTCATTTCATTTTTTTCTCCTGCCTCTGTCCTGACTCATTTCCCATACTATGGATATGCTGCCAGATATTAATTAAGTGAACAAAATCTGCACCATATATACATTCTTTTAGTATCTTTAATATAATTAATCCTATCAATTAAAAATGACATTTGGTAATCTCTGAAAAATGTGGAAAATTATTCTTGTATCCCACTGTTTACTTTTCGTAATAGCTCAAGGGAGGGAAGCAAAGCCAAAGAGGCAATGAAGGGAGAGAGTATCTTAGCAAATAATTTAAGCAATGGGGGGGGGGGGTCTTCTAACCAGAAGAGTTAGTAAATGTTCCTGCCAGGATTCTGGCAAGGAGGACAGGTGTTTCTGTTCAGTGTTTCCACTTCCTGCAAACTATTACACTGTCCCAGTTGGTTTGGGGAAGGCTTTCTTGGTTATAAAAGCCATGGAGCTCTCTTTGATTGCTATTCTGTTCTCTGTTCTGGAGCTGTAACTGTTTACCTGTTCAGCATGCAGTGGGATTAGAGGCTGAAGCTAGCCATGCTGCATATTCTCCCTGTTCTCACATCGCTATGGGTAGCACACTTGCAAGAGAAAGACGAAATTTTGCTTGTACTCCCTGGAAGACATACTGCTGCAGATGGGATAAAAATGCTTCAGGCACCAGAACACAATGATGTAAGGTGTGGGAGGAATTAAATTTTGGCTTCCTTCATCTGCTTGTTTATCTTAACACTCATTCACATGCCAACACTCATTCACACTCCACTTTTGCCAATTTAAACATGACAGTGGCAGTATAAAGGATGGTATTTATATAAGTTTGCATATAGTTATTGTCTTGTTAAAAGTAGTCTGTTATACATGCAAAGTCACATGTGCAATATTAGCAAATCAGCATATCACCTGGGCTATGGATTTCTGGTATGCTAACATTAAATTCTCCTGCCAACCTAGCAGTTCAAAAGCAAGAAATTGCAAGTAGATAAATAGGTACTACTTCGGTGGGGAGGTAACAGCGTTCCGTGCACCTTGGCGTTTTGTCATGCTGGCCACATGACCACGGAAATATCTTCAGACAGCGCTGGCTCTTCGCCTTGGAAATGGAGATGAGCACCGCCCCCTAGAGTCAGATTTGATTGGCTTCCGAGCAATGGAAACCTTTACTTTGACCTAACATTAGTTTTTTTTCCCCCAGCGATTGAATATAAGAAAGGTAAACTGATGTAAGGAAAAGATAAGGTAAAATTGTCTGTTTCTTCCACATAATTTACGATATAACACTGATTTTCTTCCTTTTTATTTTAGGGAGAACCAGGTCCGGTTATTCCTGGGCAACAAGGTAGACTAGGCTCACCAGGAGAAGAGGGTTTGTCAGGTGAAAAGGGTGAAAGAGGACTCCCAGGACATCCCGGTCAACCAGGTCCGCCAGGTCACGATGGTGCTGACGGGCCGAGAGGTAGGACTATCCAGCCTGCATTCCATGTTATAAGAGCATTCCTGTTTTTATGGTTCATGACCTTTTGAAGAAAATTGTTTGCCTCTGGGCATGCCTACTGACAAAGTTTCTCCTGCAACTGGGTACATTGTCCAGAAATGGATTATTTCTTCCATTTGCTTTGGAGTCAAGAATAAGCAAATAATTTCAGGCTAAGTGCTTTCTAATGAAAAGTCCTGCTCCATTTATAGTCCTGTCTTCTTTGACACAGCAGGTCTTTTGTGCAACTTGCAGTCTGTGGGTTGTTGTTTTTTAGCATGCTATCAGTCTTTTCTCGCTGCCATAGAAGTAGTTAGTGACAGTTGGAAAAGAGTCAGAATTACAATTCCAGATTATTTAGCTGACAGTCTTGCCAACAGTAAGTGGGAAGTCCTCTCCTTTTAAAGGAAGGGGACTCCTGTTGCATGATTGCCAGAAACCTCATAGGAAGCCGGGATCCGTAACAAACCTGGGTCCTGTTTGCAGCACCGTGGAGGGGAGCAAGGGTGACCATTCCAGTCCCTGCTGGGCAGAGGGGCCAGACTGGTGGTGAGTGCAGGAAGCTGGGGCCCACCTGACCCAACACCAGCCCTATCGGTGGGTTTTAGCTGCCCAGGGTGCTGGGGCACCCTGTCCACTATTTAGGGCACCAGACTGCCCCTGCCTATCATCTTTCTGGCATTGGGAGACTTGGTCCACCCTCCTGGTCTTTTATTTAGAGGAAGTCTAATGGGTTGCATGCAGTTTTGTTTTTCAATTATTTTCTTCTTTGTCACAACTTGGTAGTATCAGTGTGGGGCTGGATTCTTCATTTTTTTAATCAATTTCATTGGGCTTCTATACTTCCCTCTCTGCAAGCGAACTCAGGGCAGTGTACAACAAAAGTCATGCTGTGCCAAACCATACCATACTACAGCTGTAACCAATAAAAGTTGTGGCCAATTTTATTCCACTTTTTCTGAAAACTGTGTGTATGTTATTTCAACTAAAGGTTTTGTATCTAATGGGGTATAGAGGAACTCTTTGCTGGTGACGCCTCCTCGCTCCATCCCCTTGGTGCTTGGGTCTCAAACAGATCTGGCTGCAAAGAGAGGCTTAGCTACTGGGCTAGTTCTTGGAAAGGTAGTGCGAGTGTTTCAGTCCATGAGCTTTCTCCTCCTCCTCTTTCTCCTCCTCCTTATGGGCCAGCTCTTCTGAAGAATCTTGCAATCCTCACAGAATAGCTATTTTGGAACTCTGATCAAGTTACTGAAGCATGAAATGATAGGCAGATCCAAGCATTTGTAAGCCTCGATGTCAGAGAATAGTAACTGTTGACTGAAGGCCAAACCAGACAAAACTCTGGGAGTTCCATGAATATAGTTCATGGTAGGTGGTGGTGGTTGTTTTTTTACATCACTTATCAGGCATGCAAAGCCCCTATTTGGACATAGACTGCAGTCACAAGGGGAGGAGGTTTAAGCATTCCCTTGACACTGTATTCTTGACCTGATATAGTCCAAGAGAGCCACTATTCACCCAACTGTTATAAACATGTAACTTTCCCTATCCCTTCTGCTGTGATCCTGATCTGAATTGTGGCTCCACAAGCCTATTAACTGACTTTTTAAAATGCTAAGAGTTTTATTCATGGAACTCCCAGTATCTTGTCAAGCTTGTTCCTGAGCTAAGGAGTTATAGTGTCATTGCAAAGGATTCAGAATGGGATATATATATATATATATATATTCATGGAACTCCCAGTATCTTGTCAAGCTTGTTCCTGAGCTAAGGAGTTATAGTGTCATTGCAAAGGATTCAGAATGGGATATATATATATATATA
>NW_015170283.1:266462-333846 GCF_001447785.1 Gekko japonicus | reverse complement strand
GAATCCCTCCTCCTCTTTCGCTGGGGGGGGGGGGAAACTCGCTTAGCTTCTTTTCAGCTTAGTGATCGACAAAAACAAATCTTCATGACTTTCCATCAACGGGTGACACCACACTCCTCAACTTTCATTCTCCCCCCCCCTTTTCTCATTTAAAGTCTCTTTTTAAACGGGAGTTCGGGAATCCCTCCTCCTCTTTCGCTTGGGGGGGGGGTAGAAACACGCTTTACATCAGTTCATTATACCGATCGACAACTTACAATTTCAGCCGTTCCTTTTCATTTCATTCGCATTTTCGCTTCAGCACTCAGGTGGCGTCTGGCGGCTCCGCTAAGCCCCGTGCGGGGCCGCAAACGCGGCGAGGTTCATTGGGGCATGAGGGGAGCCTCAATTTCCGACCTTCCGGTCGAGAAAGAGGCTTTTCCCCTTGTGCGCCCCGAGTCGGAGCCCCTCTGGGGCTCGTCCGGGTCTCCGCTTGCGCGGATTCCCCCCTTAACCGCGGGCGGGCGAAGACGCCCTCGGGAGCACCCCGAGGATGCGTCCGCCATTCGCGGAAGCCAAACTGGAAGCCAGAATGGGATATATTTTGTGGGGAAAGATGTACACAAGACGGCAGCAAGATTACAGTGGCAATCTTAACCTGAGAGTTACTTAACCTGTGAGGCTTAAATTGCTTTTGAGTCACTCCAGCATGTCTACACATTGAAAATACAGAAGAAAAACCATTAAGTACTAATAATGTGAGTGAGCATGGAGTGAGTCCAGCATAAAAGTCTTGGAGAAGAAAAGCAACCCAATAATGGCACTGGGGCAACAGGGCACAGATCACCATCTGTGTCTCCTGAATAGCCTGGCTTAACTGGGGCAAGAAGCCTGAAGAGATGAATAGAGAATAGAGAACGTGGGAGATGGAGAATGAACTGAGTGCTTGAATTCCCTGAGGCCTTTTTGTAAAATGGCTTTATCTGACTAGCAGTCTCCAACAACAGGTTTTATATTCACCTTTCCTAACTCATCAGTGATAATTACAAGATTCTTAAATAAGTGCATGAACAAGACGTTGGGATACATGTATGATGTTTGTGAATGTGTGTCAGATAAAAAATAGAGATGTGCTATTATTTTTAAAAGTATAAATAATGTGAACAACACTGTCTTTTAGGAGAACCTGGAACCCCTGGCATTCCAGGACAAAAAGGTGCTCCAGGAAGAATGGGTGACTGTCTTATTGGTTTACCAGGGCCATCAGGCCCATGTGGAATTATAGGTCCACCAGGTAAGTTATTTGCAAAGGAACTAGCAGATATGCAGTAGACAGAATGCATCATATCTCTGCTCTGGGGTCCTACAGAGTTCTATCATATCCCCCATGTTGTTTAACATCTACAGGAAACTGCTAGGTGAGCTCATCCAGGGATTTGGAGTAAAGTGCCACCAATAAGTGGATGACACACAGTTCTAGTTCCCTGTAACAGCTAAAACAGATAGGTCTGTGTAAGTCCTGAATAGATGCCTGAAGGAGGTAATGGGATGGATGAGAACCAGTAAACAGAAGCTGAGTCCAGACATGACTGAGGTGCTGTTAGTCAGTGGAGCTGCTGCTCAGGGACTGTAGAGGGAGCTTGTCCCAGAGGGAGGTTATTTATTTATTTTATTTATAAATTAGATTTATGAATTGCCCAATCCGTGATTACTCAGAGCTCTGGGCAATGAACAACAAAACTAAAACATCTCTCCTTATATATAATTGAGTAAGAACATTCTATATGAACATTCTAAATTTGGCCCCTTTAGTGTATGGACGCTTGAACTGTCAGTCAGAAGACGCTGGCTGGGTTGACTGGCTGCTTTGTGCAGTCCCGCCCAGCGTTTCAAGGTCTTTTGCATATGGAAGCTGATTGGACTTCACTGCATTCCACACCTCAAACTCACCCCCCTCCCCGCAAGGCAGTTGGAATGTCAGTTGCATATGGAACCTTCAAGGTATTTTGCATATGGAAGCTGATTGGACTTCACTCCATTCCACACCTCATACTCCCCCCCCCACAAGGCAGTTGGAATGTCTGGTGGTGTGTAGGTCCCAGGATCATGTTTTAAAAGCTGCCTGGGGGATTATGGACCATTCAAACACTTTCAACCTTAACATACCTCATAGGGGGAAAGGAGAATGATAACAGCTTTGAAGGATGATAGGGAAATGGCTGAGAAGCTAAATGCATTTTTTGCCTCCGTCTTCACTGTGGAAGATGAGAAGTGCTTGCCCACTCCAGAACCACTGATTTCAGGAGGGGTGTTGGAAGACCTGAGTCAGATTGAGGTGATGAGAGAGGAGGTCCTAAAACTGATAGACAACTTAAAAACTGAAAAATCACCAGGCCCAGATGGCATACATCCGAGAGTTCTGAAAGAACTCAAATGTGAACTTGTAGATCTCCTGACAAAGATATGTAATCTTTCCTTAAAATCTGCCTCCATTCCTGAGGATTGGAAGGTAGCTAATGTCACTCCCATCTTTAAAAAGGGTTCCAGAGGAGATCCGGGAAATTACAGGCCAGTCAGTCTGACGTCGATACCGGGTAAATTGGTGGAAACCATTATTAAGGAAAGAATTAGTAGGCACATAGATGAACAAAACCTATTGAGGCAGACTCAGCACGGTTTCTGTAAGGGAAGATCTTGTCTCACTAACCTGTTAGTGTTCTTTGAGGGGGTGAACAAACATGTGGACAAGGGGGATCCAATAGATATTATTTACCTTGACTTCCAGAAAGCTTTTGATAAAGTTCCTCATCAAAGGCTCCTAAGTAAGCTCAAAAATCATGGGATAGAAGGACAAGTCCTTTTATGGATCAAAAACTGGCTAGTTCATAGAAAACAGAGAGTGAGTGTAGGTGGGCAATTTTCTCAGTGGAGGGTGGTAAGCAGTGGGGTACCGCAGGGATCAGTACTTGGTCCACTGCTTTTTAACTTGTTCATTAATGATTTGGAGATGGGAGTAAGCAGTGAAGTGGCTAAATTTGCGGATGATACAAAGTTGTTCAGGGTGGTGAAAACCAGTGAGGATTGTGAGGCACTCCAAGGGGATCTGTCAAGGATGGGCGAGTGGGCGTCAACATGGCAAATGGGGTTCAATGTGGCCAAGTGCAAGGTGATGCACATTGGAGCCAAAAATCCTAAATATAAATACACATTGATGGGGTCTGAACTGGCAGAGACTGAGCAAGAGAGAGATCTTGGAGTTGTAGTGGATAACTCACTGAAAATGTCGAGACAGTGTGTGACTGCAATAAAGAAGGCCAATGCTATGCTGGGGATTATTAGGAAGGGTATTGAAAACAGATCAGCCAATATAATAATGCCCCTATATAAATCAATGGTGAGACCTCATTTGGAATACTGTGTGCCGTTCTGGGCACCACACCTTAAAAAGGATATTATAGCTTTGGAAAAAGTGCAGAAAAGGGCAACTCGAATGATAAAAGGGTTGGAACACTTTCCCTATGAGGAAAGGTTAAAGCGCTTAGGGCTCTTTAGCTTGGAGAAAAGACGACTGAGGGGTGACATGATCGAGGTTTATAAGATTATGCATGGGAAAGAGCAGGTAGAGAAAGAGGTACTTTTCTCCCTTTCTCACAATACAAGAACTCGTGGGCACTCCATGAAACTGCAGAGCGGTCGGGTTAGAACGGATAAAAGGAAGTACTTCTTCACCCAAAGAGTGATTAACACATGGAATTCACTGCCACAGGAAGTGGTGGGTGCTACAAGCATGGACGGCTTCAAAAGGGAATTAGATAAGCATATGGAGCAGAGGTCCATCAGTGGCTATTAGCCACAAGGTATAGCTAGGGGCTCTGGGGCAAGTGATGCTCTGTCTTCTTGGTGCTTGGGGGGGTCAACAGTGGGAGGGCTTCTAATGTCCTGGCCCCACTGGTGGACCTCCTGATGGCACTGGTATTTCTGGCCATTGTGTGACACAGAGTGTTGGACTGGATGGGCCTTTGGCCTGATCCAACATTGGCGTCTCTTATGTTCTTATGTTCTTATGAGTGGGGGACTGGGCATTCTTCAGTCCAGAAGGCAGTTGCCTCAGAACCTTCCCCCCTCTGTATCTCACCCCATAGCCACCACAGATGCCTACAAACTTCAAGTGAGGTTTCATGTTCTGGCTGGACTTCAAGGCAACAAACTTGTAGATTTTTTTCTTTAAACATAAAAATGTTTCTCTTTCCTTAGGAGCCAAAGGTGTACTAGGACCCAGAGGAGACCCAGGTATTCCAGGTTTAGACATCCCAGGGTCCCAAGGACAATTTGGACTACCAGGATTACCTGGCCCTCAAGGAGGTGAAGGGCTTCCTGGCATCAAAGGCCAGGCAGGCAGACCAGGAATACCAGGAACACCAGGTATCACTTGTTTGCCATTTTTGTTTCATATAGGAATGGGAATTATCAATACAGTCTGTAAACAATATGAAGCCAATAGCATGATATTAAATCAGTGTGTGATGCATAGGGAAAGGCAAGGGGTTATAGGTGTACAGCAAAGCACATTTAATTCATGACAGAAGGGCACTCCTTCACTGGCAACTGGTATACATGATATAGGTCCTACATATCTGCAGGACCATCTCTCTTGATATGCTCCACTGTAGCAGCTTCGCTAACCTGAGTGAAGTCTTCTGATGGTGCTATCCTGCAAATGGCCAGCCTGAAGAGGTCAGAAAGATTCCTATGCTTTTAGCATTTCATGAACTGTACAAAATTGAGGGCATTTTTGTAAAGGGAATAGGGCATAAGAAATGTCTGTGATATTGTTGACAGTTCATGGCATAGTTCACTTTATGTCCTATACTGTATGAAGTGTGTTTTAACTTTGCAACCCACCTTCATTGCATTGTTTGTTATTTGCATAACACTGTCTTTATTGCATTGTTTTAAGTTGTATTTAACTCCCCTTACTGCATTGTTTTAAATTGTGTAATCTGCACTGAGTGTCAATGAGAAAGGTGAATTGTAAGTGAAGTAAACAGAAATAAAGTAATGTGAATAACTTTCAAAGGACTGAATAATGGTACTGTGAGTCATATATGAAGTATTTCCCCCCCAATTCAGAGAGAGCTGAGTGTTAAAATAGTCTCTTATATACAAAACAGTTTTCTGAACAGGATGAGCACATGCAAAAAGATACTGTGTGAGCAGTGAAGGGGAAACACTATGTCTGACATGCAAGCCAAACAAATGGCTGGCACTGACTCAACTTGGGATGTTTATTGCTGACGCTTGTGTTGGTTTATTTTATTGCTGCAGAACATGATGATTAGCCCCCAAACTAGGGTTGCCAGCTCCAGCTTGGAAAATACCTGGAGATTTTGGACGTGGAGCCTGAAGACGGCAGGGACTTCATTGGGGTACAATGCCATAGAGTCCAAAGCATCCCTTTTCTCCAGGTGAACTGATCTCTGTCTCCTGGAGATCAGTTGTAATAGTTGGAGATCCCCAGCCACCACCAGAGATGCCAGCCTCCAGGTGGGACCTGGGGATCCCCTAGAATTAAAGTTAATCTCCAGACTACAGAGATCAGTTCCCTTGGAGAAGATGGATGCTTTGGAGGGAGGGCTCTATGGCATTGTACCTAGGGCTGCCAATTCCCCCCGGGGGTGCGGATTTCCCCCCGCTTTGGAGGCCCGATTTCCGCCCCCGCGGAATCGGGCCCCGGGGGAAACCCCACCCCCGCGTGCACGTCACAGGCAAGTGACGTCATGAAGCCGGGCACGCTGGGGGCGGGGCCACAGCCATTTGAGATGTTGTTTAACATCTATATGCGCCCCCTTGCCCAGATTGCCCGGAGTTGTGGGCTTGGGTGCCATCAATATGCAGATGACACCCAGCTCTATCTGATGTTAGGAGGCCAGTCAGACTCCACCCCGGATGACCTTCATCGGGCATTGCAGGCTATGGCTGGTTGTCTCAGACTGAGCCGGTTGAAACTAAACCTGGCAAAGATGAAGGTCCTGGGTCTGAGTTGGATCGGTTCAGGGCTGGGGCTCCCTCTCCCGACCTTCGATGGGGCGCCTCTGGTGCCAGCGTCTGAGGTTAGGAGTTTGGGTGTGCTCCTGGATTCCTCCTTAACGATGGAGGCCCAGGTGGCAGCCACTGCCAAGTCGACCTTTTACCACCTTCGGCTGACTTGGCAGTTGGTCCCTTTCCTTGACTGTGATGACCTGGCCACAGTGATCCATGTGACAGTCACCTCGAGGTTAGACTACTGTAATGCTCTCTACATGGGGCTGCCTTTGTTGCAAATCCGGAAACTGCATCTAGTGCAGAATGCAGCAGCCAGGCTGTTGATGGGTCTCTCCAGGCGGGAGCACATCTGGCCTGTGCTGAAAGCGCTGCACTGGCTGCCAATGGCGTACCAGATCCGCTTCAAAGTGCTGGTTCTTACCTTTAAAGCCCTATATGGCCAGAGTCCAGTCTACCTAAGGGATCGCCTTTCCCCGCATTTTCCCTTCAAGGGCACTACAGTCGGGGAGTCAAAATCTCCTGGTAAGCCCAGGCTCCAGGAATATCAAATTTGCTGTTACCAGGGCCAGGGCGTTTTCGGTGGTGGCTCCTACCTGGTGGAACGAGCTCCCAGAGGAGATCCGAGCCGTGCGGGACCTTGCACAGTTCCGCAGGGCCTGCAAGACGGAACTCTTCCACCAGGCTTTTGAGTAGGAGCTGCCGCCACCATTATTCCACCATCGTTACCCCTCATCATCGCACCTCGACCATCAATTATGCGGATATTAAATGGGGTGCGAGACGTTCCTAGATGAAGATGGGATGATTGGGTTGCTAGGAGGTACGTTGTTGGCCTGGAATTAATAACTTTTACCAGACCCCCATCTTGCAGCCACTGATTTTGTGACATCTAGAGCACCGACATTTTAGAGCTTTGTACTGTATTGTTTTATTCTGTTTTTATCTGTTTTAGCTTTGGCACTTGTGCCTCTTTGTTAGCCGCCCTGACAAAGCTTCGGGGAGGGTGGGATATAAATCCAATAAATAAATAAATAAATTTGGTTCTCAATCTGGAGCCAGTGCAGTTGGTAGAGCACAGGTTGTATATGTGCTCTCAGGGGGATCCCATGGTGCCTTATTCTGGACCAGTTGAAGCTTCCGAAGCAAGTTCAAGGGCAGCCCCGTGTAGAGTGCGTTACAGTAGTCTAGTCTAGAGGTGACCATTGCATGGATCACTGTGGCCAGGTCTCCATGGAGCAGGTAAGGGGTCAGTAGCTGGGCTTGACAAAAATGGAAAAGCACCACCCTGGCTGTATTTGTGACCTGAGCCTCCAATGAAAGGGAGGCATCTAGGATCACACCCATACTGTTGACGAAGGGAGCTGGTACTAGCTGTACTCTGTCAAGAGTGGGAAGCTGAATTCCCTGACCCAGACACACACACCCCAGCCTTACCACAGGACCTCTGTCTTCGATGGGTTCAGCTTCAGACAGCTCTGCTTTAACCATCCCACCACAGCCTCCAAAGAACTTGCCAGATCTTCTGGGGCAGTATCCGGACGGCCGTCCATTAACAGATACTGCTGGGTGTCATCTGCATATTTATGACACCCTAGCCTGAATCTCCTGATTAACTGGGCAAGAGGGTGCATATAGGGACGTCCGACTGGCCTTGACCAGGGCCGGGGCTTTTTCGGCCCTGACCCCTGCCTGGTGGAATGAGTTCCCATGGGAGATCAGGACCCTGTGGGGTTTATTACAATTCCACAGAGCCTGCAAAACAGAGCTCTTCCAGTGGGCTTTCGGTTGAGGCAGTGGGCATCCCCCTCCTTGGGTCGGCCCCCATCTGTAGCCTGGGTCCGAGATCCTAAATCGTATAGATCCCCAACAAATTTAAATTCTAGTACCATCAACCTCTGAGATATCTGGTTTTTTACTAGAGTTGTATGGTACATATGAGCTACGTTAATTTATATTGTGTTTTAATGTGATTTTAATTGTATTGTATTTTATCCTGTTGGAACCCCCCCTCAGCCTGTTAAGGGGAGGGCGGGATATAAATCCAAATAAATAAAAACTAGATAAATAAATAAATTAGCAACTTTGGGGAGAGGATCGCCCCCTGAAGGACTCCGCACACCAGTGGGTGCTACAATGAGACCCTCTCCCCTAGTGCCACCTTCTGTCCCTGCCCTTGGAGAAATGAACACAGCCATTGAAGGACTGTTCCACGTAATCCAATGATGGCGAGGAAGTGGAACAACAGGTCATACTCAACCATGTCAAACGCTGCTGAAAGATCTAACAACAACAGCAGCGCAAACCCACCTCAATCCAATTATCTATGGAGATTTCTATAAAGGCAACCAGCACCATTTCCATCCCATGGCCAGGATGGAAGCCAAACTGGAATGGGTCCAAGGCCGATGTGTCCTCCAGGAAGGCCTGTAGTTGTTCTGCAACCACCCACTCAACCACCTTACCCAGGAACGGAATGTTTGGAATTGGGCAGTAGTTGGCTAGATCAGAAGGATCTAGCAATGGTTTTTTTTCAACAGCGGACTCACCACCACCTCCTTATGCATTCCCTGGGAAGATGTCCAAGGCCAGGGACAGATTAATTATGTCTGCCAAGGAATTCCATATCCTCTCCGCACTGGCTTTAACCAGCCAGGAGGGGCACAGGCACTTAGCCCTCTGCAGTCTCTTGGGCTGATTCCATTTCTGTTCAAAGCAGAAGTAGCAGTGGGTGCACTGAAAGGCCATAGCCACTGGGAGTATAGAGGAGGAACTTCCCTATCCTTATCCCCAGCTAGGGTGAATTTTTGTGCTTCCAGAGTGTCAAGGAAAGAAGGTTTAGCAGGGATGCAATTTGGGGTGCCCAGGTAAAGTTCTCAGGGAAATAACTTTGCCTGAGATCTTCTGCCTAGCATTCCAGATTCATTGAATCATAGAATCATAGAGTTGGAAGGGTCCTCCAGGGTCATCTAGTCGAACCCCCTGCACAATGCAGGAAATTCACAAATACCTCCCCCCCCACACACACACCCAGTGACCGCTGTTCCACACCCAGAGGATGACAAAAAAAACCCCAGGATCCCTGGCCAAACTAGCCTGGAGAAAAATTTCCTTCCTGACCCCACAGTGACGATCAGCATTTCCCTGGGCATGTAAGAAAGGGCCACAAGAACTAAGCACTGATGCAACCCTCCCTCTCATGATCTGCCTAAGTTCATAGAATCAGCATTGCTGTCAGATGGCCATCCAGCCTCTGTTTGAAAACCTCCAAAGAAGGAGAGCCCACCACCTCCTGAGGAAGCCTGTTCCATTGAGGAACTGCTCTGTCAGGAAGTTCTTCCTAATGTTCAGCCAAAAACTCTTCTGATTTAATTTCAACCCATTGGTTCTGGTCTAATCTTCCGGGGCAACAGAAAACAACTCTACACTATGCTCTATATGACAACCCTTCAAGTACCTGAAGATGGTTATCATATCACCTCTCAGTTGTCTCCTCTCCAGGCTAAACATACTTCAACCTTTCCTCATAGGACTTGGTCTGCAGATCCCTCACCATCTTTGTTGCCCTCCTCTGGACATGTTCCAGCTCATATATATCCTTCTCAAATTGTGGTGCTCAAAACTGAACACAATACTCTGGGTGAGGTCTAACCAGAGCAGAGTAAAGCGATCCCATCACTTCGCGTGATCTGGACACTATACTTCTGTTGATACAGCCCAAAATGGCATTTGCCTTTCTAGCTACCGCATCACACTACTGACTCATGTTCAGTGTATGGTCTACTGAGACCCCTAGATCCTTTTCGCACATACTACTGCCAAGACAAGTCTCCCACATCCTATAATTATGCATTTGATCTTTCCTACCTGAATGCAGAACTTTACATTTATCCCCGTTGACATTCATTTTATTTGGTTTAGCCTAGTTTTCTAGCCAGTGATCTGATTTAGCACAAAATAGTTTCATATGTTTTTTTTAAATCAGATGTAATGGCTTTCTGTGTTCCTTATAATTTATCAGTGCCATTCAGAACACTATTTTTCTTTGCTTGCTTCCCACAGGCCCAAGAGGAGAAAGAGGTATAATAGGTCCTGTGGGTATTCCTGGATTACCTGGAATCTCTGGAAATCGAGGTATCCCTGGAAGCAGAGGTAAGTGATACAGCATATGCCTTGTTTGTTCTTTGTATGGCTTGTAGATAAATTACTTCTGCAGGCGTTGATTTAATATGTTCTGTAGTTCTCAAAATATATGGCAGGCCACTTATCTCCATGAAGCAGTTGCTTGAGGAAGTTTGAGCCGCTGTCTTTTATTACTTTACTTGTTAAAAGTGTTACAGATCTGTAACAAAAACCTCTTTGAGTTGCTTATAACAGTAACAGTATAAAGTTTGAAGCAAGTGTAGACATGGACCGATATTCCATTACACAAGTGGCTGTTTATTTTCCAGTTTATATTTGTTGATGGTATTGAGGCAAGCGGAGCAATGAATTACACAGAATTATTTTATCTTCCCTTGAATGCCTCCTTAGGAGACCTTGACACACCAGAAATTTCTTTGATTTTACTCTAGCAGTCTGCCATTGACAAAAGACCTGCAGAGAGAACGCAACAGTTTATGAGAGAACCAGTTTGGTGTAGTGGACTCTAATCTGGGAGAACCGGGTTTGATTCCCCACTCCTCCATTTGCACCTACTGGATGACCTTGAGCAAGCCATAGTTCTGGAACAGCTGTTCTTGAAAAAGAGAGCAGTTTCTGTCAAGAGCTCTCTCAGCCCCACCTACCTCACAGGGTATCTGTTGTGGGGAGGGGAAGGGAAAGGAGTTTTTAAGCCACTCTGAGACTCCTTTGGGTAGTGAAGGGTGGGGTATAAATCCAATCTTCTCCTCTTCTTCTATGCACTCGTTTTTGGATTGGCATATCTAGGCTTCCCAGGTCCCCCCGGGGGGCGGGGAAAACCCCGCCCCAGAGGCCCGTTCCCCGCCGGTGGCGGATTGGCCCCTGAGGGGAACCCCACCCCGACGTGCACGTCACCCAGAAGTGACGCGACCATGCCGGGCACACTGGGGGCACACATGGTCATCCAAGGGGAAACTCTATGGTTTTCCTTCGGATGGTCGTGGCCCCGCCCCCAGCGTGCCCGGCGTCGTCACGTCACTTCCGGGTGACGTGCGTGCAGCGTGTGCTCGCTTCGCACGCACGTGTTCCAGCCACCAGCCGGGAGTCCCCTGCTGCAGCTAAAAAAGCACTTGGCAACCCTAGCCATAAAAGGTAAAGGTAAAGGTTCCCTTGCTCGAAAGCCAGTCAAATCCGACTCCAGGGTTGCGGTGCTCATCTCCGTTTCAAAGCCGAAGAGCCAGCACAGTCCGAAGACGTTTCCGTGGTCATGTGGCCGGCATGACTAAACACCAAGGCGCACAGGACGCTAGCCATATCTATGCTTAAAATAATTGAATTGCATAGGTTTTCCTAAAAAAAAAAAAAAAAAAACCTCTGGGAAATGACATTTTTGTAAGCATTTGCAGAATTTCCCTCACAGAATCCCAGTTTTCATTGTTCCTTATATGAAAGCTAGGCCTACTCAGCTACTGGGTTCCTTTTTACTTTCCTGTTCACCCAGTTTTGCTACTTAGCCATTTTCCTGTGTGTAAGATATTTGCATAGGGCTGCAGTGGTTCAGAGGTTAAGACGCTGTAGCTCGGCAGTTCCAGACCTGAGTGCCACGTGGCAGAGTGAGCTCCCATCTATGGCCCCATGTTAAATAGTGGGTTCCATGGATGAGCAGACTCCAAGTCTAGTGATCAGCTCTACTTTATTAGTGATTTCAGCAAGTACAAGACTAAGACTCCAGGGTCACAGCCCTGTTTAAATAGCATGCAATTGCCACACCCAAACACACCCCACTCCCAACGATAGGCATAACATTACTTCTTGATTGGTTACTTCCAGAGTCCTGGTGGGCTATTGTTTTTGGGTTCCAAGCTCAGCCAGTCTCAGGTAGAACAGTCCTGGGATGTTTCAGTCCCAGTACATAACACCCCAGCTCCCGCCAACCTAGCAGTTCAAAAGGAAGAAATTGCAAGTAGATAAATAGGTGCTGCTTTGGTGGGAAAGGTAACAGCATTCCGTGCGCCTTGGCGTTTAGTCATGCTGGCCACATGGCCATGGAAAAAGTCTTCAGGCAGCGCTGGCTCATCGGCTTGGAAACAGAGATGAACACCACCCCCTAGAATTGGATTCAACTGGCTTTCGAGCAAGGGAAACCATTAGTTTTACCTTTACCTAAGATATTTGCAATGGTAGCAAAATCTTCCATTAAGACTCTCACACAAGGACAAACTGAGAGCTGTATTTACTAAGACACAGCATTCTCAAAGTAAAGCTAATGCAAAACACTGAACAACAGATTCAACATAACAAGCAGCTGAGTGGAACATGATTGCAGATTCACTTAAACACATTCAGGTATGTAAGAGTCATCCCCCCCAACCCCCAAATGCATTATGTGAAGATCAGCAGAAGGTATAGATTATAAAGCAGGTCCTTCAGGTGGCTTGTGCTTTCTCCTGTTCAGCTCTATGTGGTGGTTCTACATCTGTGGAGCTGTCTTGCTGAGGCACGTTTACTGTGGATGGTTCCCCCGGCTGCTCCACAAGAGCACCTTCTAGTACAGGTGTGTCAGAACTATCCCCCACCTGGACTGCAGGAGATGGTGTCATGGGTTATTCTGAGCATGTTGGTCCTATAATATGCGTGAGCAGCATTGTGACGTGCCAGTAGGAACTGTGCTAGCACCTGCTGCAAAGAGTCAAGGTCAGCTGCCATGGATTTCAAGGTTGTTTCAAGATTTGTACAAATCTTTCTACCAATCCATTTGTGTCCGGGTGATATGGTTCTGAAGTAGTGGTTTTGGATTTCACGCAAAACACTTCAGGCTATTTTAAATGAGTATATACAGCTATCAGAAACAGTTACAGGTGGTCAGCTGTGTTGGTCTGAAGCAGTAGAACAAATTTAGAGTCCAGTGGCACCTTTAAGACCAACAAAGGTTTATTCAAGGTATGAACTTTCATGTGCATATACACTTTTTCAAATACACTGGAATGGAAGATATCATTCAAACTTATAGACAAGCTGAACAGCAAATTTACATGTAACATGATAAAGATGTTTGAAGTTATGCAAAAACACTAAATAACAAGCTAAGGTTATAAAGTCAACAGTTGTTTTGACTTCATTAATGGGAGAAAGCAATAAATATGTCAAAATAGAGAATAAGTGTGTAAAGGCATATTTTCTAATTGTGGGAAGTAAACTGAGACTCACCATTCATTCAGGCATGGAGGTAACTTAACAGCATTTTTTTAAAAAATGGGTGTAGTGGTATGTCAGCAAAATATCCCAGTATTCCTTGCATTACATTCAGTATTCTAATGTACTATTCTGAAAAAGAAATACACTAAAATACAGAGGATGTATCGTCCTTTTTGCTGAGAATACATATGTGAGGACTGAATGAGTTAGCATATGTAATGAGATAAGAAACCAATATCCCTGTTGAGTCCTGGGGAGGTTTTTGTTCCAAGCATTGTAATAACTTGCAATTCAGCAGTTTCCCTTTCCATTCTGCTCTTGAAGTTCCTCTGTAATAAAACAGCTACTTTGAGGTCGGGTTCCTTCCCTGAGAATGAACTCTAAAGCCTGAGTTTCAGGGCCAAAGCCTAGTTTAGAATGATGGAGTAATGGAGCATAAAACACTAAAACAGAGTCAAGTTCTGGATAAAAGAGCTGGTCCAATAGGAGTGTTCCAAACTATTTGTAGATTTCTCTGGTAAAACGTTTGGGATTTTGAGCCATAAATAGCATACAGCCAGAATGGTATAATGGTCAGAGTGTAAGGTTACTGGTAGACCCATGTTCAGATCCCCACTCTGCCTTGGGAAGTTGCTGTGTGACATTGGGTCAGTCATATATACTCTCAGCCTAATTTACCTCACAATGTGGTTGTGAAGATATGATGGAGGAGAACAATATATGTTGCATTGGTCCCCATTGTGGAGAAAGGCAAGGTTTAAATCGAGTAAATGAATAAATAATTTTATTACATTTCTGCAAAAATAAAAGATATATCTGCCTATGTTGCATTGAGGGGGATATCTGCATTTTGGATATAATCTCACGGCTTTTTGAAATACAGAAAGTGGTAAACCACACTGCAAGTTCTCTCTAAGCTTTGGATACAAAAGTGAAAGTGAAGAATGTAAAGAAGACTAGAAAGTTGCTTTTGTTGTTGTACCTTCCTTAAAAGGAATTCATTGCAGTCCTTTGGCATTTGATAGCTGCTGGAAAGATTTCTTCATTCTAGTTTATTTTTATTTATTTTTGTTGCAGGTTTTCCTGGCCTTCCAGGGCCAAGAGGAAGAAAGGGATCTTCTGGGGGAAAAGGTGAGCCAGGTGATAAAGGTTCTCCTGGAATATCAGACTCGAGAACGAGCTTTGGAGACAAAGGCGAACCAGGAGCCAGAGGTACACAGCAGTTTACATTTACATTTACAAAGTTACTATGGTTTTGTTATCAGGATTACACTTCTAATGAATTTTAAATTTGTGGTAAAGTTGCAGGTTTTAAGATGTTTATATTTAAGAAGCACATGTAAATATTTACTTAAACAAAAATATAAAAAGATGCACATATCCCATTTCTGAATGCTGTTAATGCTAGAATAACAGTGCAATTATAAACAAGATTATATCCTACTTAACCTGTTGACTTCAATGGGTTTAGGAGAAAGTGACTCTGTTTAGAATTACACTAGTTGATACTATTTGAATTACAATATGATGTCATGTTATCATTTGAAATAAGGTGAGATATAAATTGTGCCATTCCTTCATTAGGTTTCTACATTACCAGGTTTTAGGTACTCATAGAAACTTCCTTGATTGCTCATTCTTTTAGCGGCATTTGTTTATTCTGTTTAGTTATTGGTTTGGCTTCTTACTTTTTGTTATTACGTTTAGTTATTTTTGTGGATTGCTTTCAGTTGTGTTCTTTCCTACCTTGGAGACCTGCTGCACGTAGAATGACGATATAAATACTTTAAATAAAATGCAAATAGTTGCACAAAGCTAGGGAATAATACTTCAATCTGTGCAGGTTTTGCTTGCCTGTTATGTTGAAGTGAGGGTGCTGCTGATGCTGTTTTTCAATTTAAGTCTTGTCACTGCTGCTGTAGGGATGCCTGGAAAAGTGGGACTCAAAGGAGAAAAAGGACAGCAAGGTGCACAAGGATGCATAGGTCCTCATGGGCCTCCAGGAACACCAGGCCCATCAGGTATATATAGCTTTTCTTATAAGTCATGGCCCGGACCGTAAATTGCCATTCCTTTGGCATAACAGGAGTTCTGTTGACATAATCAGCATTTCCATTTGGGGAGGAGGGGAGGGGAATTTTCATCAGTTCCCTGTAGACCCCTCACATTCCCCACCCCACACTGTTCTTTTGGATCCACTGAGCCACAGGATTACATTGCAAAGAAAGCTACAGTGGACGACGGGAGGTGGTGGAGTTGCCTTCCTCTGTTGTGACTCCACTGGCACTGCTTAGGGTCTTAAACAGTCATGCCAGCCATGGGAAAGAACACTGGACCATATAACTCTTTTAATTTTATTTCAGTTGTTTAATGTTAAGATAAGTGCCACTTTATATAACAAAAATGGCTCAAGATGGCATTGCCAGAATTATCCATGCTTGTGCCCGCTGTGGAATGAAGAATCTGTTTTATGGATAAAGCTGCAAATTTATGATACAGGCAGATTAGTACTATGAAGCATTCCTGGAACATGATCAGAATGCATGTTTTTAAAAATAATAAACTCCATAAAATTCCTTTTAAAAATAATCACGAGACTACAAGACTGTACAGTACAGTAATGTTTGGTTATATTCAACAACACAGTGATTAGGGTAGTGTAGGGTGGATGCCGGGGTCTCCTGCCAGCAGGCCCCACCGCCCCACCGCCGATCAGCTGGCTGGTGGGGAAGACTCACCCCGAAAAACAGCGAGGCCCAGCTGACATTGCAGCGACGTGTCTATGTCACTTCCAATGTGACCCAGAACTGACATAATCATGTTCGTGATGACAGGGCAATGCTTTGGTATTTGGGCAAAAACTCTATGGTAGAAGCCAAATTGCCCATAGAGTTTTGGCCCAAATACCAGAGTGTTGCCCCCAGTGTCACTGAGTGATGATGTCACTTCTGGGTCACATCAGAAGTTATGTAGACACATCGCTGCATGTCGGCTGGGCCTCCCGCCTGCTCCCAGTAAGTCCCCCCATATCCCTCGCCAGTTGCCAGGAGGGACCTGGCAATCCTAAATTAGGGGATATCATGGGATGATGAGGGGGGGAAACTCTCTTGACCCTTCCTCCACCATTTCATTTTCTTCTGACTAGAACCAATTTATAAAGTGAAAGTTGGATCCATGCCATCCATGGATGTAGGTGGACAATCAAATGAATGAACCTGCCCTACATATAGTCATGGTGATCTGGCATTCATTTACGCTATTGCAGGCTGCTTTTTTAGCCATCCAGTCATGAAAAGGGCTGCCAGGTTTCAATGGCTACATCTGTAGACAGAGCCAGGGCATTAAATTTGACTGTGCTCATGAATGGCATTCCAGGGCAGCCAGAACACTGTCACATCTGAGGATACACTTCAGGCATCTCATGAAGTGGATTCTGATCCATAAAACCACATACCACAATAAATGTATTAGCCTTTGAATTGTCACAAGGCTTCTTTCTGTTTTTGTATAATTATATTATTCTGAAAAACAATGCAGGCAGTGACTGCTATAATATATGAAAATATTTGGAAAACATAAATCTGTGTATTTTATAAAAGGTATTGCACAAGAATTTTTGTTATTATACGATCTTTTTCACAGTTTTTTGTGTTAAATAGAATATTTTGAAAGATAATGTTTTTTGTGTGTGAGGAGTATCCATCTTAATATGTGTGATTGTGTGATTGTTATCTGCCACTGACTATCATAGTATGATATAATTGAGGTTAAAAAACAAATAAATAAACACTCTTTAAATAGCAGTTTAGATTAGTCTGGGGGGAAAGGCATTTTAAAACAGGTATCACTGCACTGTGCTTTTGTCTTCCAGTTCAAACCTATAGGATGATAGAGGTCTGCTGTCTTCCATTATAAGCAGCAATCCTGGGTGTGGAAAGACTAGGTAGCCAGTGCAGAAGCAGCGGAGATCATGTGCTAGGAAGAAACAGGAAATTATTTTTATTCGTTTGGATGGTATTCTAACAAAGAGAATTCCATCATAAATATCCCAGCTAATTCTAAAGTGTGTTTAAAAAGCATGCAATGTCAACTCTGATTACACTTTCAGGTTCCAAAGGTGATAAAGGACTTCCTGGAATTCCTGGGGCACAAGGGCTGCCAGCAGCCCCAGGAAACAGAGGGGACATGGGAGTACCAGGTATCTGAATGGTCACCATGGGGCCAGTTCTGTAGTACCTACTTGAGTAACAAATACACTGAATTCATGGCAATGTTTCTAAGGTCTGAAATGAAAAATGGCTTCTTTTGACTTGCTGTGATATGGTTATCATCCCTTCAGAAAGATTACAAATAACCTAACACTATCATTGCAGGTCCTAAGGGTGAACAAGGTTCTTCAGGTTTGCCTGGACATGTAGGTATACCAGGGCCACCTGGCCTTGTTGGCATTCCAGGGGATAAAGGAGAACCAGCTTGTGCTACAACAGGAAATCCAGGACCCAAGGTACAGAGAGCAAACACTTGCTTTGCTGGGACCACATACTGCTTCATAGACTGGTTATTTTTTGCTGCAATGAAAGTAAAACACATTTCATTGATGCATCATAGGGTGATCCAGGTCCCCCAGGAGAAAGAGGAAGAAAAGGTGAAAGTGGATCACCAGGCCTACCAGGCCTTGTAGGAGAGCCTGGACTTCCTGGGAACAGAGGGGATTCTGGTATACCAGGAATTCCAGGTAAAATACCGTTTTTCACCAGTGCAGAACAGTGGACTAGAGAAGAATTTCTTCTAAAATTATACACAGAAAACAGCTTTCTCCCTTGAAGGGGTGCTAATTATTAGAGGATTTTTATGAGAAGGCAGCATTTCAAACTGATTGGTCACACTGATCCTGCTTGATCTATTTGAACTAACAATTACTTTCCTAGTGATCATCCCTATAGCATGTGTCTAATGCTAAAAAAATGCTCTATGAAAGCACCCTAACCAGAGCAGTATAAAGCTATATAAATGTGTTTTAATCCTTTACTTGTAAGTTGCCTTGAATGCTATTTTAGTGGAAAGAAGAGCTAGAAATCTTCTAAATAAATAGATGATATTTCTTCTTTTACAAGTGATTTTTAGATTGGTTGATTCAAAGGTACCTTTCCACTCACAGATAAACTCTTTCTGCTTACAGAAAGACACTTTCCGTGAGGGGAAGATTCCTTTTGAACATAAGAACAGCTTGAAATCCAATCCTGAATATTTGGGGATACATTTTGGACCTAGACAGTAGGGATGGGCAAGGATCGAAAAAAGGTGGTTTGGTTTGAGGTCCATGGTGGTCCACAAAGGGGGGGAGCAAAACCAGAGGGTTAAATGAAGCCCCTTCCAGGGCAATCCCCCCATTTCTCCCAGCTGCTGTTTGCCATGGCTGGGAGAAATGGGGAAAGGAAGCCCCTTCCCTGGCAGTTCTTCCCTTTCTCCTGACTGTGGCAAGCCACGGCCAGGAGAAAGAGGGGAACGGTACTTGCCGGACCAGTTTGGTGCATGTGAGGCCAGTTCGGTTTGGGAGAGGTCATCAGGAGATTTGGGCTGCAGTGTCACTGATATGCGGATGATACCCGGCTGTACCTTTCTCTCCCACCTAATTCCAAGGATGCTGTTAATGTTCTGAACTGGTGCTCGGAGTCAGTAATTGGCCAAATGAGGGTGAACAAGCTAAAACTTAATCCTAACAAGACAGGTTCTCTGGGTTAGCAGAAAGGCAGACCTGGGACTTGAGATCTCTTAGTCTTGGATGGAGTATACTCCTCTTGAAAAGTCATGTTCACACCTTGGGAGTGCTACTTGACACAGCAGTCACCTGCGGTGGTTCAGAGCACTTTTTCCTAGGTTTGCCCAGGTTTGACTGGTGCATCAACTGTATCCGTTCCTGGTTCAGTCAGATCTAGCCACAGTGATCCATGCCTCAGTTACATCTAAACTGGACTATTGCAATGCACTCTTTTTGGGGCTACCCCTGAAGAGTGTTCAGAGGCTGCAGCTAGCACAGAACTCTGCATCTAGAGTGCTGGTTGGGGCCTGCTGTCAGGAACATGTGACCCCGATATTACAGCAATTACACTGGCTACCGATAAACTCCCAAGCCCAATTCAAGGAGGTGGTTTTCACCTTCAGAGACCTACATGTCATGGGACCAGGTCATCTGAAGGACTGTCTTCCCCCTGTTTGGGAATTAAGATCACAGGGAGAGGCCCTCCTGACTGTCCCATAAATCAAAGACGCTTGTTTGGAGGGAACACAAAAGAGGGCCTTTTCAGTGGCAGCTCCACAAATATGGAACAACCTTTCCAGGGAGGTGTACCTGGCCCCAGTCTTTAGCAGGCAGTTGAAGATGGTTTTAATTAGGACTGATTTCTTTTAAGTTTAGTAGCAATCCTGAATAGTGATTTTAAGTTTTGGTTTTATGTTTTTAATGTGTTTTATCTATGTGTTTTTGTAAGCCGCCTTGAGCTCTGCAAGTAAGAGAGACGGCTAATAAATATTCTAAACATATAAATGCAAATACAGAAATGTTTATTTATATATATACTCATCTTGAAAAGTCATGCAATGACCCACTATGGTCATTGAGACTATCAAGTAAGGATTGCAGTCCTAATATTAAATCACACAGAATATAGATGGCTATAATATAAATTAATATATTCTCATGGAATTAGAGCTGCTTCAAATTATGCTTTGCTTTAAATGTGAGGAAGAATTCAGATACTTTACTCAAAGATCCTTCTTTTATTATTCCTGCAAATGATTTATACCTTCTTCTGTGTACAGGGCATCCAGGATGTGCAGGTGATAAGGGTGATAAAGGGAAGAAAGGATTATCAGGACAAAATGGCATCAGAGGTCCTCCAGGTTTGTGAATTATTAGCTATCCCACTGGCAGTGGTTTTTTTAAAAAAAGTTTGTATTTTTACTTTTATGCCTTTTTCACTGTGATGATCTCTGTATAATGAACAAGAACCTACTTTTTTTCTTCAAGTCCCAATGAGGTCTCAGATTTTTTCAATGCAAAGCAAATAGTAGTTAGGCCTTAGAACAGACCTATAAACCTTGTGATCCATCAAGCCAGATGCACTAATTTGCCATGATTGTGCCTGCTTAGATGCCTGGCAAACTTTCTATATTTGCAGGCCTATCGAGCAGTAAAAAACAGGAGGTATGTCAAGCCCTGGTAGGTTACCACACAGGACTGGTGTTTGGCCAGGTGGCTCCCAGTTTGTATAGGTTTGCTTTAAAGGAATACCTTTAAATACTGTTTAGGAGCTGCGGTGGCTCAAGTGGTTAAGACGCTGAACTGCAGGCTGTGGAAGGTCAGTAGTTCAACAGTTTGAGATCCGAGTTGCTGCATGACGGAGTGAGCTCCCGTCTCTGGCCCCAGCTCCTGCCAACATAGCAGTTCGAGAGCAAGAAATTGCAAGTAGATAAATAGGTACGACTTAGGTGGGAAGGTAACAGCGTTCCGTGTGCCACAGCGTCTAGTCATGCTGGCCACATGACCACGGAAACGTCTTTGGACAGCGCTGGCTCTTCGGCTTTGAAACGGAGATGAGCGCTGCAACCCTAGAGTCGGACTCGACTGGCTTTTGAGCAAGGGAACCTTTACCTTTACCTTTAAAGGAATACCTTTGGAGATGGTCACGGGTTATCAAAGTCTAGAGTGAAGCTTACCAGTCCTGTCTGAAGGAGATCTAAAAATCCTACTAAAGCTTACTCATTGGGGCTTACTCATATGAATGTGTAATTAGGATTATTCAACAGTAGAAATAGCCAAAAATTAGCTCTTCAGTTTAACATTTGTGTAAATGAAGCTACTTTCATGGTCTTCATGAAAACTTATTAGGCCAGCTGAAAATATTTATCATGAGTAGCTGGCCATACCTCTCCAGCCTTTCTTTGAAACAGATTTTTTTGGACCCATTTTAGTCTGATTTCAGACGTGGCTTTGATCTTGGTTGCCCTGGAGAGAGACAGAGAACGTGTGCCCCTACTGATTCCCTTCAACCTCTCATCAGTATTTAATACCATCGATCACGATACGCTTCTGGACTGGCTGGCTGAAGTGGGAATCAGGAGCCCCATGCTCTTGTTAGTTCCATTCTTATCTGGTGAACCAGTGCCAGAAGGTACTGTTGGGGGAAAACAGTTTAACCAATCTGAAATGCAGAATCTCATCAGGTTATATTCTGTCCCTGTGCCATTTAACCATCTATGTAAAGAAAAACAGGAGAGGTTGTCCAAAGATTTGGATGGAGGGATCACCCAGCTTTGTTTCTCCTTTTCTGTTGTCAATTGAGAGGCACTGGGTGTTCTAAGCCAGTGGTAATCAGCTGGGTGAGACCCTATAAACAGAAGCTTAGTCCAGAAAAGACTGAGGTGCTGATGGTTAATAATGAAGTCTGGGTTTACGTGGTCAACCTGTTCTGGCTGGGGTGGCTATCTTCCTTAAAGATTTGATTCATAGCTTGGAGGTGCTGCTTGATCCAGTGGAGGTAAAGATCTCTTCTGCAACACATAGCACCTTTCATTAGTTTTGGCTGGTGCACAGTTGTGACCCTTCCGTGAGAGGCCATGGGTCATCCATGTTCTGACTCCCTGGATCTGGGGCTGCCTTTCAAGACTGTTAGGAAGAAAGTACAAATGTTAAGGACCACATTGTGTCAATTTTAAAAGATCTCCACTGGCTACCAATTTGCTTTTGGGCACAGTTCAAAGCATTGGCTATTACCTATAAAGCTTCACATGATATGGGACCAGAGTACCTAACCTTATCCTATAACGGATCACCTTATCCTATAACGCCCTGCCTGCTGATTAAGAGTCTTTTCTGAGGCTGTGCTCCCAATGACAGATATAAGGTGGGTGTGCACCAGAGATGAGGTCTTATCCATGGTGGCACCAAAACGGTGGAATTCTCTCTCCACAGAAGCTTGTCTGGCACCATGCTTGTCCTGGCTTCACGTTTATGGCTGTGTCTTTTAGGAAAATTGTACCTTTAAGATTGCTGTTATTATTTTTATCCTGATGCTCTTTTAAGAGGTTTTTAATTTTAATTTTCAGGTCGCATTATTTATACATAATTGTTGCTTGTTTAATTGTCATTTCAGTCTTATTTTAGCTACCTCAAGTACATTTATATAAAGAATTTTAGAAATATTTGAAATAAATGGTGTAATTACCATAAGCAGTGGTGATAAGCAATGGTAATTACCATAAGCAATGTTAATTACATGATCATGAGACCTGTCTGTATTACCCAAATAGGCAGTCTCCTAATTAGTTGGAGGAATTAGCTTTAAAGCGACAGAGTGTGAGGGGGTAACTGTATATGGGGATTTTTCCCTAAGAGAACTCTCAGATAAACCAGGCAGATGTTCAACCAGTAAGCTTTTTATTAAAGGAAAGAATAAAACAAAAATGCACGCAATAAACACACACACAAGAGCTAACTATGAGGAAATCAGGGAGGGAAGAGAGAAAACTTTTTGGGGGGAGGGTACTATTTACCAGCCTTTCAGAGGTCTGGCAAGCAGCAGCAAAATGGCCAGTGTTTCATGAAGAGAAGAAACCCCATGGAGTGGGGGTGTGGCCAAGAACACACACATTACACTGGTGGTTAGGTGCTCAATATAGGGCAAAATGCTCCCTGGGGCAAACTGATGTGTTTGCCAGTAAAACAATAACTTAATGGGTTTCTCCTGAGTTGGACAAAAAGATGGGAGAGGCTTGATGGGTTTTCCTGAGGTGGACTATAAGTGTAAATGGCCCTACAAGTACCGGATAAGACCTGTACCTTGATGACCCTGCAAGTACTGGATGGGAAAACCTACTACGTTGGGTGAATAGAATTGAGTGTTGATTAATTGTTGCTTGATTAAGGTAGGTGTAATAAGGAGGGAAATTGAACAAGACTGAGTGAAAAAGCTGAATTGATCCAACCCAGAATGATGCAAACTTGTATCTGTGTTTTGTTAGTGATTTCTGCAAGCAACATCTTTTTACCAGAGTTAACATCGTTTGTGTAAATTTAACAAATGGGTACAATTTCCAAGTACTGTGCTTTCAGAAACACATGATTTTTTTTTAACAATCCTCAGGTTCACCTGCATTACCTGGTGATGATGGACCTGCTGGTGAGAGGGGTGATCAGGGGCGTGATGGTATTCCTGGCTCCCCAGGTGAAAAGGGAGCACAAGGTATCTTTCCCATGTATAACTTCTGTTCTATTATTAATCTGCTTTATTCGGTCATGGATTGTTATGGGATTTATGCCATTCCAAAATAATTTTAATGTTGAAAACTGTCCCTTTAAAAATCAGGTCCAGAATTCTGGGGAATTTTCAGATCCATCTTTGCATATGGAAGAGGCATCTTTCACCAGCTTTGATTACTGGGCAAACTGCATCCTGCTCTGGGAACAGAAGATACAGCCACAATTTTCGATGCATTTTTCACACCAGTTCATTAATTATTGCAGTGCATTGTTCACGAGGCTGTACTTCAAATGCATTCAGAAACTTCAGCTGGTCCAGAATATAGAAGTCAGGTTGTTTTGGCTGAGGAACACTGAAGTGGCTATATCGAACCAATATGGAAAAATATTCATTGGTCACCTGTCTGTTTCTGGGGTCAGATCCAGGTGCTTGTTTTGAACTATACAGCTATTAAAGTTCTTGAAACCAGGCTGTTTTTTCTCATATGAACTTGCCTGGGAACTAAGATCTTTGAAGGCCATTCTCTGTAAACTCTGCTGGGTATGTAGCTTTGGCTAAGAATGCCTTCTCTGTGCTGTTTCCTGAGCTCTGGAGCTTCCTCCCTAAAGATATTTACCTGCTACCTTATCTACTAGTGCTTGGGGGGGGCAACAGTGGGAGGGCTTCTAGTGTCCTGGCCCCACTGCTGGGCCTCCTGATGGCACCTGGTATTTTTGGCCACTGTGTGACACAGTGTTGGACTGGATGGGCCATTGGATGGTCCATTGGCCTGACCCAACATTGGCTTCTCTTATGTTATTATGTTCTCTTATGTTCTTAAGCACCAGGCTAAGTCTACACCCCTCATGCCCAGGGTTTTAAAAATTGGTTATGATCTTTTCCACTATGATTTTAGGGTTTTTAGAAAATACCTTATTGTCTTTTTCACCTTTTTATTATTAGACACTGTAGTCATAATCAGAGTTACACCCTTCTAAGCCTGTGAAGAGTGTGACTGTTTATGATTGCACCATTACTGTCATTTTATTGCATTGATTTTAATTTAATTTTTATTTTATTGCATATAATTTTAATTATGTAATTTGTTGAAGACTTAGTCTAAGGAACATTTTATTTAACTATGACTAGTAATTAAAGATCTTTTTGGTCAATATAAAAATATTATTCTACAGGTTCTCCAGGCCAAGGAACTCCAGGTTCTCAAGGCCTACCTGGTCCTAAAGGTAAGGTGATATTTTATTGTTGTTTTGTGTCAAGCACTGTGGGGAAATGCATTTTCTTTTGAGATATCAACTTCTAAGCTTACAGAGCTTGCTCCAAGGTAATGGGAAGCATTTAGAACTGTGGAACTTCCAAGCTTAAAGAGCCTGCCTTAGAATAAAACTAGCTAGGGCATGCACAGAGTTGAATGACAGAGAATTTCCAAAACTATCCTTGACCCTAAGATGGTGTTATAAAAGAAGGGAAATGACACTCTTGGGAAACTATGGGCATTCCAGCAAAAGAGGCCATGGGAATTAAACCACAAAGAGGCAAGAGGAAATGTGTGGTAGCAAATGCAGGTAATACAACCATTCCTGTAACAAAGAGGCTTTTTGTAACAGAACTTTACATAATCTTTCTGTGAAAATATTTGTTCAAGATTTGCATTTCAAAGTACGCTTAAAATGTATTCTACTTTGACAGAATTCTACCTGTTAATGCCATTTTTTCTCAAATATCTTAAAGCTAACACGTAGCTTTCTAAATATTGTTTAGGTATCAAAGGAGATATGGGAATGGCTGGTTTTCCAGGGCTGCAAGGTGTTAAAGGTCCTATGGGGGACCAAGGACCAAGCGGACCTCCTGGTTTACCTGGGCAACCAGGACTTCCAGGGGAACCAGGGACAGTGATTAGTGGCCCAAAAGGAAATAGAGGCCCTGCTGGCCCAAATGGAAAACCAGGTAGGAATAAGTGATAGGTCTATTCTTATTTAATGTTACAATTATATCCATTGTGAGAGTATTCACAAGATTTAATAGATTTGTAGGCTATCTAGTTTTTAAAAAGAATAAACTCTGTAACTGACCTAATTGTGCAGTTGTACATGTTTGCACATATGTGCCCATTCTATGTGTTTGTGTGTATTTTGTAGCCTTGGGTACTGAAACAGAAAGCAGAAATATATGAAAGAATATTATGATTGATACAACATTGCAGCATGATTCATTTGCAAAGAGGCACGAGAAAATATGTTGTTAAGTAGTTTATGAGAGTTCTGTTAAATGTAAAAACTCCAACACTTTAATAGATTAAAATCCAACACTTTTAGCAAACCCTATAAGTAATTTAGGATTTACTGTACAGTGGTGAGAGCCGGCTATGATGGATTTTCTGGTCTGACTGAAATTCTGCATCACAGAACAAATTCTGTGACTGGTGATGCATTCTCAACGATGGGTACTGTTGCACCCTCAGTCCTTACTACTGATTTTTAACTGACATGGATTATTTATTTATTTATTTATTTATTTATTTTTGGGATTTATATCCCGCCCTACCCATACGGCCCAGGGCGGCAAACAAGCGGCTGTGCCGGAGATAAAACATAAATTACAATTAAAACCTCAATAGATACAAACTAAAATGGTGCTATACAGTTCAATTTATAAAATTTATTGCCCTGACTATAGTTAGGATAGTGATAGATTTAACTGCTGTTCAGGACTCAGTGTCAAAATGGAACACTTAAATAAGCATAGAATGAATTAATAAATGAATAACTTAATAGAAAGTCAAATGGTACACAGTTTGTATAGGATTCCTTCTTTAAATCATAATTCCTAATTCCCTTTATTAATCCAGCTCTTTAAATGTAGGTGTTCCTGGTATTCCAGGGCCTGCTGGGCCACCTAGCTACAGTATTAAAGGCAGTAAAGGTGATCGGGAAACAGATGGATTACCAGGACTTCCAGGACCTAGAGGTGATATGGGTTTGCCTGGTCCCCCAGTAAGTAAAATTTCTTTACTTAGTTTAAATTATATGTTTTGGAAGGCAATGTATAATATATATTACCTATTCTAGCAAAGCATTGATGAAGTCATTGGCTCAAACAATATGTAGCTGAAGATTTCCTTTCATTATAGCTAGTCATCTCAAATGTTGCATCCTTTGAACATATTCACAGATCTCCCTGTTGGCTTTGCTCCTGTTGGAGAAATGATGAATATATCTGGCCAGATACAAAAATGAAAAATGACAGATACCTAGGCAATGCAACACAGAGTAATCTTAGATCATTGTTGCATTCCTCAATAGTGGTATATGCTAGATAATCTGAGCAGACACATAGTCCCAGCTCCACGTTTGTCAAGATACTGATTGGGGGGGAGAGGATTCTTAACTCCTCCAGTTCCTGCCAGTTCTCCCCTGCAAATACCACCTCCAAGGCTTTTTTCCCCCCAGGATGGGTATCAGAACTGGCATTGCTTGGCAGCTGCCAAAACCTGAGCAGCCAGGGAGGGCTCATTACCAACTCTGACCTTCTAGACTACAATAGCAGTCACCATTGCCTGCTTTCTTTCTCTGGGAGGCCACTGTAGGAGTGGGTCCTCTAGTCCCACCTCATTCCTGGTCCACTATCTGTGGTATAGCCATGATGCTCCTTCTTCTTTCAAATCCTGGAAAAAGCCAAGCAACAGTGTCTCTTATATGCGCAGCTGCAAACTTTCCTCATCCATTGCTCATTCACGCCCACAGTTGAGGGGATAGGTAACGGGGCAGTGAGTGGAGCACTGAAGACAGAGCAGGCCTAAGTGGGATCCAATCCTGATTATAAGGAGTAACTGCCACTGCTCAGAGGGAGAGAAGGCAGGCAGTAGCAGTGGTTGTCCCCTACCACTGCTGGGACTGAGCCAGGACTGAGCCTCCTTTGGGAGACTGGGCTCCCTCTAGGTCTGTAATGCCCATGCCCTGCCCTCTTCCTCCAAACTAAGAGAGTAGCATGTTCTGCTTATCAGTTACCTGGCCATGCAAGTGCTGGTGGATGCATCCAGAGGGAGAGGGCAGCTTGCACTGGCGGCTGTGCTGTTTGCTGTCACCAATCATTTGCCTGCCAGTGTTGGCCAAACAAGTAAGTGGTAATGGCAATGAAGAGGAACAGCAGCTGCTGCCACTCGCTCCCCTGACCTCTCTAAATGTGGTCGTTGATGCCACTCCTGCCAGCCATCACTGCTTGCTTTCCATGTGAGCAGTCTGCGGAAGCAGGCAGAAGTTGCTATCACCTGCTCTCTGCTGCTTTCAGCCGAGGAGTATGTTGCACTAAATTTACTAGAAAATCCAACTGATGGGCATCTTGCACAGGAACTCCCACAAAGCTGTGTTTTCCTCCAAATAGTGAACTTCCAGTTTTGGAGATGGCAGAGCTGGGAAACCTTTCAATCAACTGGAGAGGGAGGTCCTGCCTGCAAATTCTAGCTGTCCCATGTTAGCATTAAGAGGAAAATATGTGTATTTTCCTTGCAGCATTTAGTTCCACCCTCTACCAAAAAGCAAGCTTTCTTATTGTGGCAACTAAAAAGAATGCTGAAAAGGAAAGGGGTCTCCTAAACTCTGTACTCTAGTAATGTCCAGGTGTTTTCCAGATGTTTACATTACTACCAATATTTGGTCATGGGATTATGATTTTCTCAGTCTTTCTTGTGCTTATTTGCCTCCGTCCCCTGAACTTCTCAGAGAATCTGCTAAGTCTGGGTCCTTAAAACAGCCTACCTCATATATCCATTTTTATCTTGCTTGCAGGGAATTGATGGTATCCCTGGGTATCAAGGCCCTAGAGGTGAACCAGGTTTTCAGGGACCTCCAGGCAGAAAAGGTATACTTCTTTCTAAGAACAAAGTTGTTGCCCCTGTGTAATTATAGCAAAAGCTGCACAACAGGGGGCCCCGCTGACCAGGTAGTGATTTCTACATGCTTGGAAGGGTTCCTCCTGTATGCCAAAAATATGACCCTCCTGCCTTGCCCGGGGCCCGGAAGCCACCTGCATGATTGTGAGTGGCTGCATCTCCCTGGGCCTACTCTCCCACTGTGGTCAAGGTAATTACTGGGCAGGGCCAACCCTCCTTCCCTGCCCAGGGCCTGGGATACACCTGCATGGTTGCAGGTGGCTGCGTCTCCCTGAGAGCTTAACCTTGACCAGCTCCACCATGGAGCTGTGCATGGAAGGCAACACTCGCCAGCCCATGGTCCTCCTGGAGGGGATGGTGTAACAGGTAGCCACATGGTGCATCAGCCAGTGAAAGGCCATGTCCTCTATGAGGGAGAACGGTTGGCCATCCACAGCAATCATCTCATCAATGAGGCAAATGATTGTTTCCTGAGCCTTCCCCCTTGCCCTTTTTCCTGGCACTGGTAGTGTCCCTGTGAGCATGATCTCTTGGAGAGTGGCTTGCCTTATAGTCCCAACCATAGCACCTGGAGCTCCTTTCTGAGTGGCCTGCTCTTCCCTCCCCCCCCACCTCCCCCTGCTGAGTAGGAGTGGGCCTCTTCCACCTCCCACTAGTGGCCGACACTCCTTCCTCCAGCAGCGACAAACTGGGGTGTGCCTTTTGCAGGTGCCTCCAGAGAATGGTGGTGGCCAAGTGTTGTGGTCCCAGCCCCTACAGACATGGGCAAGGCACACCAGGCACTCCACCATGCATGGTTCACTCGCCAGGGTCCGGAGGTATTTCCATGAAGTGGAGTGGAAATGTGTATACAAGTCCATGGTTGGAGCAGGTGGGAGGCACGGCTGCTTCCTGGTGTTGGGCGAGGGAGTGCTAGATGGGGATATACTCTTTTTTTTCCCCAAAATTTTATTTAATTAAAACAATACAAACATGCATACTGAAAGATATATTACATTGTGTTTTCAATCAGTTTCAACTCAGTATCTGTACATCCCTCCAGATGTCTGGCCCTGGATTTTGAAAAGGGCCTTGATTCTATTAAAATTCCGTACTTAATGGCTCTTTTACATAAAATGGGTTTTGGAAACAACTTTCTATCAGCTCTTAGAAATATATATAAACAACCGAAATCAAGAGTAAGAGTTAACGGCATGAATTCATCTTTCTTCTACCTCTCCCGAGGTACTAGACAAGGGTGGCAACTATCACCGCTGATTTTTGCTATAGCAATTGAATCTCTGGCAGTAGAACTATGCAGAAATAAAGCATTTAAGGGAATCACAATAAATGGAGCAGAACACAAAATTACAAAGTATGCGGATGATATGACTTTATATGTATCAGAACCTTTGACATCAGTACCAGTCATCTCAAGCATCATAGACAACTTTGGAAGTATTTCGGGCCTTCAGCTGAATACATCAAAATCTGAAATATTTCCTATTGTGATGTCCAAGGAACGAAGGGAAAAGATACAACAGATCTTTAAATATAAATGGATTGAATCAGAATGGGATATACTCATGGAAGCAGGAGCAGCAGGGAGTTGGGAATCTTGGGATGTGGAAGGGGAGGATGCATCACCACCGCCACCCTCCAAGTCACTACCATAACTAACCTCCCTTCCAAACAGAGTTTTGTGCTGCAGCTTAGTCGGCAATGCCGAAGACTCTTGAGTAGCAGTTGAGAGCCTCATGGACATGGATGGAGCAGGGGAAATGGGTGCCGAGACCCCTGATGATTTGCTGGGGGCATCCTTCACTGGCAGGAGGCTGTGCTTTTGTTGCACATGACCACTTGGCACAGGGGAAAGTGATGGCATCCTCCCGTGGCCATGATCGTGACCCCTTCCACCCTGTCTCATGGTGCCAAACACCTGACCAAACAAGTACCCAACCCAACTGCAGCCCAGGACAGTTGATCAAGTGGCTCAGTTGCCAGAGAGGGAAACAGGCAGGCAGGGCAGCAGGCAGATAGGCACAGATAGATGCCTCCCACAGAGGAGAAGCAGGTCAGTTGGGGGGAGGTTTCAAACCAGGCGTGGAGAGCTGGACACCAAAATCACCCCAAGATACTCCCTGATATTGGAACAAGTCCCCCAAGGCAGGGTGGGTGCAGGGAGTCAGACTGACAAAATGGCAGAAAACTACGTTAAAGTCCCCCCAAAAAAGGAGCCCGAAAAAGCTAACCAATGAGTAATCCCTTGTCTTACTGCAACCCAAAGGGGGAGGGGGGAAACCACCAAGGAAGCAGACAGCAGGAAAATCCTGCTAAACAAATATGCTATGTGAAAGAGGAATTCAGTCCTAATTTTTCCACTCTTTGCAGCAAACAAACAAACAAAAGCCAAATCACAACACAGAGGACCCCAGGGCAAAGCAAAGCCCCCTGACTCCTGACTGAGGTTCTTTCTGTACTAGACCTTAAATCCTGGTTCAACCCTGTCCCCGAACTTACATTCTACACTACACTCGAGTTCACCCCTGTAATTATCTCGGGGTATTTTTTGTTTCCATATTACATTGAGGTCACCCTGGTTTCGCCCCACACTTGTCCCGGGATAAACGGATGCAGAGTAAGCAGTGAAGTGGCTAAATTTGCAGATGACACGAAGTTGTTCAGGGCAGTGAGAACCAGGGAGGATTGTGAGGCACTCCAAAGGAATCTGTCGAGGATGGGCGAGTGGGTGTCAACGTGGCAAATAGGGTTCAGTGTGGCCAAGTGCAAAGTGATGCACATTGGGGCAAAAAATCCTAAATATAAATACACAATGATGGGATCCGAACTGGCAGAGACTGACCAAGAGAAAGATCTTGGAGTCTTAGTAGATAACTTAATGAAAAAGTCGAGACAGTGTGCAACTGCAATAAAAAAGGCCAATGCTATGCTGGGGTTTATTAGGAAGGGAATTGAAAACAAATCAGCCAGTATCATCATGCCCCTGTATAAATCAATGGTGCAACCTCATTTGGTGTACAGTTCTGGTCCCCACACCTCAAAAAAGATATTATAGCATTGGAAAAAGTGCAGAAAAGGGCAACTAGAATGATAAAAGGGTTGGAACACTTTCCCTATAAAGAAAGGTTAAAGCACTTGGGGCTCTTTAACTTGAAGAAACGACGGCTGAGGGGTGACATGATCGAGGTTTATAAGATTATGTATGGGATAGAGAAGGTTGAGAAAGAAGTACTTTTCTCCCTTTCTCACAATACAAGAACTCGTGGGCACTCAATGAAATCGCTGAGCAGTCAGGTTAGAACAGATAAAAGAAGAAGAAGAAGAGGAGATTGGATTTATACCCCGCCCTTCACTACCCAAAGGAGTCTCAGAGTGGCTTACAAACTCCTTTCCCTTCCCCTCCCCACAACGGACACCCTGTGAGGTAGGTGGAGCTGAGAGAGCTCTGACACAAACTGTTCTTTTTCAAGAACAGCTGTGCCAGAACTATGGCTTGCCCAGGTCATCCAGCAGGTGCAAGTGGAGGAGTGGGGAATCAAACCCGGTTCTCCCAGATTAGAGTCCACGCACTTAACCACTACACCAAACCGGTGTACTTCTTCATCCAAAGACTGATTAACACATGGAATTCACTACCACAGGAGGTGGTAGCAGCTACAAGCATGGACAGCTTCAAGAGGGAATTAGATAAGCATATGGAGAAGAAGTCCATCAGTAGCTATTAGCCACAAGTTATAGATAGAAACTCTCAGGTTGGGGCAAGTGATGCACTGTATTCTTGGTGCTCGGGGGGGGGGCAACACTGGGAGGGCTTCTAGTGTCTTTGCCCCACTGCTGGACCTCCTGATGGCACCTGGTATTTTTGGCCACTGTGTGACAGAGTGTTAGACTAGATGGGCCATTGGCCTCATCCAGCATTGGCTTCTCTTATGTTCTTATGTTATAACCAGGAATAAATGCAAGGTATTGTGTCGCAGGTTGAGCTCTGATATAACCAGCAATGAGATCCAAGTGTGGAAAGGACCTGAGTAAGCTAGCTAAGCAATCCCCCCACCATGCCCAGCAGCAAAGCTCTTTCGCGAGTACACCTTCTCCATCCAAAACCACAACACCGACAAAGGGAGTGTGCACTCATCCTATACTTACATAGATCTGAGTCCCATTGCAATGAATAGGAACTCTGTTATTGACAAGCAGCAGTGCCTGTGAAGCTTTGAAAGGTCCGTATTTGTGTTTCCAAGGCTGGAAAACACCACCCCCACCATTTTTAACATTTTCATGCCAGAGTTTCTGGGTGCATTTCGTTTTCTGAACAGCCCTGAGACATACCCAAAAGCTCAGAGATTTCTTCAGAGATCACGTGCATGCCAAACATTGCCTCCCGAGGCCCAATACACCCTTCTACACCCACTGACTAATGGGCTTACAACTTTGTTTAGGACTGCATTGCACAGCACTGCACAAATTAGCTATGCGGGTTCCATTGTATTCACAAATGCTGTGATTTTTATAACCAAACTCGTGGCTAATTGCATTGGGTCATCTTTTCAGGAGAAAAAGGCAACCGGGGATCTCCTGGGCCAACAGGAATGGCAGGGCCTGGAGGGCCAAAGGGACCACCTGGTAACGATAGCCTCAGTCTACTTTTCCATTTTATCCAATTTGATATTTAATAAAAGGTAACCAGTTCCTGTTCATACCTCCATTGATAGGTCAGCCTGGACCACCTGTGCATGCTGTCCATTTCCCAGGAAATCCAGGACCTCCTGGACCCCCAGGAATCCCAGGAAATCCAGGTCCTCAAGGGTTATCAGGACCACCAGGTATAAATTTCACATTAGACAAGGATACTGCCAAGAGAAACATAGAAAAAGAGGGGAAATAATAATTTGGAACAATTCTATTATAGTTGAGTAAACATTTTGCTATAGGTCTAACTTCAGATGGGTAGCGTGTCATTGTAACTTGAGGATGTCAAATGAAACTCACACAACCAATCCCTAGTAAGCCTCATCTGAGTGGGGTTTTGAACCTGGTTCTTTCACATCCTAGTCTGACATTATGACTACTGTATCACACAGATACTTGAGTGCTGGCACAAAGCCACACATGTCAATGGCTGAGAAGTGTGTTTTGTGTCTATATAGCTGAGAATTGGTTATTCTCATGGATATTTCTGTGTAATTCAAAAGCTTGCACATCCCTGTCTTAGTAGTGGCTGATCCAGTATTTCAATACATAAACTTTGCCGCTGTCAAATGAGCCACAGCTTTTCAGAAAAGGCATAGATAGATAATACAATGTAGGCTTATAGCAGTTCGTAATCCACTGATTTTATTTTGTTAAAAAAATTAATAGCAATGTAGCAGTTTTTAAGAAATAAAATAAATACTAGTTTGATTTTCATTTCTGTAACAGCCAAAGTCAAGTTTGATTTTCATTTCTGTAACAGCCACAGTCACTGTTTGGTATTACAAATCCAACAGTTTTTGCTATCCTGCTCCTAGTTCCTTTTGAAACTGCTACTAGTGAGTGTTCCTAATTATAAACCCCGGGGGGTGTGTGTGATAGCATTCTAGGGGTTGCATTTAAAAAAAAAAAACCATTGATAAAAGCTGTTTGTTAATGTTTATTTTCCTACCTGAATCCAGGGCCTCCAGGTATGAAAGGTCTACCAGGCAGTCATGGGATTTCCGGTAGACCTGGACCCCCTGGGCCGAAAGGAGACAAAGGATTTAAAGGACAAAAAGGTAAACCTCCTCCCCCAAAGATATGGGCATCAACTAATAAAACACTTGTGCTGAAGCAATACTGTTGACTCCTTTGGCATTATTCCAGTGTTATCTATTTTGATGGCTCAAGACCTGAAACTCTTCTAGAGATCTTTTGCAGGATTTTAAAGCATTGCTCATTTATAACATACAGCCTGCTATTAGAATGGCATTGAAGTACTGCCAGAATTCTGTGTTTCTGACTGTAAATAATACAAGTGTCTATCAGACTGTGTGTTCCCTCGTTTTCAAATGATATGTGATGATGATATGGAACATACAAGCTGTCAGTGCCATCAGCAGTCCCAGCAAGGAATCCCTCAGTCAGGTTTTGTATGGGGGCAAACTAGATGAGACGCAAGACCTGTGTAATTAGGATTTCTTATACTTTGAGTCACTGCAAGAGGAAGTATATAACCCTGTTTTTCCATGCTTCTTCCACAATTGCTGCTCTGAAGATGGAGTTAGCTCCATAGGAAGAAACAGACAAGGACAGTGCTACACTTGGCCTTCTCCTCCCCCGTGCCAATGGCAGATTCAGAGCAGCTATCTAAGTTGTGTAAGAAGCATCGGAGGAAAAGGTTAAACTCCCCTCCCCAGTGAGTCTTCCCTAATCTTTAAAGCAGCCTTATGGAGCTGCTAACAAGTTTTAAAAACTCTGTGAGATATCCTAATACTGGAACTCTTGTGTCAGATCTAGTTAATATGGTATCTATTTATTAAGGGGGCATTTTTGTCAGTTTCCCTTCTTGCATTCTGCAGAGCTTCAGTAGGAAGGGGGAGGCAGGAAAAATCCACTCCACTACTTTATTCACAGTCTTTTGGCAAACGTTACATTTTCCAAACTAGAACAGATGCATACAGATAAGATGAAAGAATGTAGGTATATTTAAGGGATTCTTTGGGCTCATTAGAAAGAGCACTATGGCATAGAGTTCAGGGAAGCCTTCTGTACTTATTTCAGTGGCCAGTTGCTTCAGGTGGGATGAACCACTTTTTTCATACTATAGACACCATAGCAGTCTTCATATGTATTTCCTTGCAGATTAGATTCATTGTGGCACTTCAGACCTTTTATTATAATAGTGGACCACATTATTGAATACTCAGTATAATACCACAGAACAAAACCAGGGTCCTCCATATTTAATTCTCATGTTTTGATGTGGCAAACCTAGCAAAGGATGTGAATACCTTCTTTATCTTACGTAATTGAAAGGTCTTGATATTGCAATCTCATATTTGCTCAAGAATATGCACATACATACACATATGCAAAATATACTTTAATCCATTTATTTTTAATTTTTTTCATTCAGGTTTACCTGGATTGCTTGGTTTACCTGGTATAATGGGACCACCTGGACACCCAGGAATATACTTACCTGGCACAGCAAAAAGAGGCTTCATCTTTTCACGGCACAGCCAATCAGCAAAAATTCCTTTATGCCCACCTGGGACAACTGAGATCTATAGTGGTTATTCTCTTCTTTTTATACAAGGGAACGAGCAAGCACATGGGCAAGACCTTGGTACTTTTATAAATACATGCTTCAAATATATATAGATAAATATATTTATTTATTTACTTCATTTATAGCCAGCCTTTCTTGGTGAAACTCAAAACACATTACAATACAAAGAAACTCATCTAAAGAATTACACATCATAATGCAGAAAATGGGTTACAAAGCTAGAAGAAAATGCAGTAAAAAGCAAGGTTATAGACAATAAACACTGCAATAAACTACAATCTTATTGATATATCTAATTCTCAACATGGCCAAATCTGTGGTTACATAAATCCAGAGATTAGAACCATGAACAGATGAGATACATCTACAAACTTGGAAAAATGGCCCATATTTGCAGAAAAATCTGAAAGGCAAAAAAAAAATAAAAATTTAAAAAATTGGGGAGTTAAATCCACCAGAATAACACAAGCAGCAGCCCTCAGTAGGGTTGCCAAATGGGGCCGGGGGGCGGGGAATCCCCCGCTTCGGAGGCCCGATTTCCGCCACGGCGGAATCAGTCCCCGGGGGACTCCGCCCCCTGAAGTTGGGGGCGTGGCCCCCATTGTCAGGGGGGAAACCATATGGTTCCCCCCGACGATGTGGGCCACGCCCCCAACGTGAGCACGTAGCACATCACTTCCAGTGATGTGCTGCTGGTGCGCGCTTTGTACGCGCATCCATCTCAAACTCCCGGACCCCGGCGAGGCTCCCCCGCTCCGAGGGGTGAGTCGACTTGGCAACCCTAGCCCTCAGTGACTGCTGCTATGCACTCCCACGGTATTACCAGCCTTCATGCTTTGCTTTCTGTCAGTAAAAGGCAGGAGGGGAAAGGGGCCTGTCAGCAACAGCTGTGCAACTTGCTACCCTGTGACTTGCACAACTCACCCAGGCCCAGTTGCCTACTACTGTTCAACAGCAGCCACCCCATGAAAGCCACTGTGTTGTTTTGGTTACACTACCGAACTAGGATCTGGGAGATCCAGGTCTGACTCCCCACTCTGCTATAGAAGCTTACTGGGTGAACCTGGGCCAGTTACATATTCTCAGACTAACTTACCTCACAGGGTTGTAGTGAGGACAGCATGGATGAGAGAATGATATAAACTGATCTGCGTCTCCATTGTAGAGAAAGGGGGGGAATATACATGAAATAATATAGTTGAAGATGGGGACAGATAAAAGGTAGGTTGGTTGATGGGTGGGAAGGCAAGAAGGAAGCAGGGAAATGTGAGGATATGGGGGTTGCCAAGAGGATGGGAAAAGATAATGGCGTGGAGAAGGGGATACAGGGGGAATGAGGTGACCCCTGCAAGTTCTGAGGTGACCCCTGCAAGTTCTGAGGTGACCCCTGCACTGTGCAACTGGGCCTGGCTGGGTGGCCAGCACTGCACAGAGCTTTCCAGGGGGTGAAAGCTGCAAGGGGGAGTGAAGGAGGGAAAGCTGGAGACAGGAGAGCAGATAATGGTAGGTGGGGGGTGGAGAAGGAAGCAGGAAAAGGGTTCAGGAAAGCAAAAAAAAAAGTAGGGATGGGGAAATACGATGCTCCTCACAGGTTTCCCATGTATTCCCATGTGTTCTCCTGAGTTGTTCCATTACGCAACTGTTCTAATCACTTTATAAAAATTCCTTCCTGAACATTTATGTTTCACACATTGTGTCAAATGACCTTACGCAGGCCATTCCATACACAGAAGGTCTTTTTGCTGAATACAACTGCCTCAACTTTACTATGCAAAAGCAAACCTCAAAACATTTAACTTTCCCAGGAGATGATGCATATAGAACCAGTTCTGTGCAATAATCCTTTTGTAATTATTTCACCTGATAAAAACCTTCAGCCTGGAATCACACCTGACGGGAATTATTGTTTTTTGGACTTTGCACCTTCACTTCCCTATGTTCCATCTTAATCCCCTCTATGCTGGTTGTTTCAGAAAGTTTGTGAAGGACGCTACTAAATCATTAACTTCTCTTTCTTTCAACTGTTTTTTCCCCTCACTTTTTAAACTATAGCATCTTCATATCTTGTTCAATCACACTTCCTTAATTATAGTGCTTCCCAAGAATGTGTGGCTTTCCTCATAGACATGTCTTTTATTTGAGATTTTGAAACATCACAGCATCTCTTCTGAATCTTCTAGGAACAACAGGTAGCTGTCTTCAAAGATTTACCACCATGCCCTTTTTATTATGTAATCCCAGTAATGTGTGTAGCTTTGCTTCTCGCAATGACTATTCATACTGGCTGTCAACTGCAGAACCAATGCCAGCTGATATGGCACCAATTTCTGGGAAAGCTTTGGAACCCTATATTAGCAGGTAATATTTTAATGTCTTGGGGTGTTCCTTCTTTGATTGTATTCCAGAACAAATATTTCTTTTGATAAGGATATAACAGATTATGGTTTATTTCCCTAAACCCTATGGTATATCTAGTACAATTTATTAAAAAATAAATAAAGGGAGAATTTAAAATGAAATTATAAAATGGCAAAAAACAATTTGAATGAATAAAATAACTAATTTGTTTTCCGTTATTTTTTTCAAGTTACAGCTAGGAGTTGTGTTATACACTTCAGAATGAACATAGCCAGAAATGTTTTTTAAAAATTTACATACTTGTACTCAGTTTACATACATCCATTTAGTTTCAAAGTCTGAAATAATTTTTTCCCCCTTGCAAAGTACAGTTCCCATTTGGGCTGTTTTTCAAGGGGGCATGAAAGGTTGCAGTAAAGTTTGTGCAGCTACAGAATGCTCCAGCATACATTCAGGTGCCTTCGTCTTGTGATGCTTCCATCATTGGTACCTTGCATTCCAGTGGTAGTGTTCCAGAGAGTAACTATTCATAGACCAGCAAGGTGTAGTGGCTAAGAGCAGCAGACTCTAATCTGGAGAAACTACTCTGGAGAACTGGATTTGATTCCCCATTCCTCCACATGAAGCCTGCTGGGTAACTTTGGACTAGTCACAGTTCTCTCAGAAGTCTCTCAGTCCCATCTACCTCACAAGGTGCCTGTTGTGGGGAAAGAAAGAGAAGGCGATTGTAAGCCACTTTGAGACACCTTAAATTAGAAAAAAAGTGGACTATAAAAAACTCATCTTCTTCTGATGCTTCAACACCACTTTTTAACATGCCCTTTTCCATCCTAGTATCAGTGTGAGATCATAGTATATCCAACCTTGGCTACATGGTGATGACACTATTACTAGGAAAAGGGTTTTCTTAAACAAAAATGGTTTAAAATGCTGAATTAATCATCATCAGGAAAGCAGCACAAGGAAGTTGTGGTTAGGGATGGGCATGAATCAGCTCACAAACAAAAGTTCATGATCAATTTTGGCCAATTTGTAGTTCAGGTGGCTCAAGTGGTTAAGACGCTGAACTGCAGACTGTGGAAGGTCAGTAGTTCAGCGGTTCAAGACCCGGGTGCGGCAAGACAGGGTGAGCTCCTGTCTCTAGTTCCAGCTCCTGCCAACCTAGCAGTTCGAAAGCAAGAAATTGCAAGTAGATAAATAGGGACCACTTCGGTGGGAAGGTAACAGCGTTCCGTGCGCCTTGGTGTTTAGTCATGCCGGCCACATGACCACGGAAACGTCTTCGGACAGCGCTGGCTCTTTGGCTTTGTAACGGAGATGAGCACCGCAACCCTAGAGTCGGATTCGACTGGCTTTCGAGCAAGGGAACCTTTACCTTTACCTTTAAGTGATGTTTGCGAACTGAAGAAGCTCCATGAACTTCCACTAATTTTAAGGCAGTTTGTGGCAATTCATGAAGAGCAGAAAGCAGGTGTTTAAATGCCTCCCTTTAACCCCCTGCTTTTTGTTCCCCAATGCTATTCGCTGGGAAACCCCTACTTTCTGATTCCCACAAAAAACAGAGGGGAGCAGAAGGCAACGGTTTTAATGGCTTGAAGCTGTTTTACCCTCTGCTTTCTGCTCCCTGCAAAAAGTGGCAGGGAGCAGAAAGCAGGGGTCACAAACTGATATGAATTGGTTCAGTTAATAAACAAACCTTCTGGTTTGTACAGTTTGTGGTTCAGTCACAAACCATGAACTGAACTGCAACAATGTGATTTGTGCCCATCCCTAGTTGTGGCATCCAATGAAGCTGATGGGCAGTAGATTCAGGATGAACAAAAGGAAATGCTTCTTTATACAATGAGTAATTAAAAGGTGGACTTCTCTGCCAGAAGATGAGCTGCTGGCCATAGGCACAGGTGGCTTTAAAAGATTAGACATATTCATGAAGGATAGGTCTATCAATGACTATTAGCCATGGTGACTATTAGCCAGAAGGCATCATGGGAAGATCTTGGTTTCTATGCCTAGGGATGGGCATGAACCGGCTCACAAACTAAAGTTTGTGATGAATTTTGGCCAGTTCATGGATTGCAAAGTGAAGTTCATGGCAGGTCAACCAGCACAAACTTTCCACAAACTTTGAAGCTGTTTGTGGTGGTTTGTGAACAGATGCATTTCCAGACAGTTGGGGGGGGGGGGGCTTGTGACTTTGATTTATCTAGCTTGCACATGATCCATTTTATACACTCCTGAACCTGCACCTGTCAAAATGGCCACCTGTCATTTCTCCAGAAAGCGGTTTCCTGGGGGCCATAACTTAGACCCCATGAACCCAATCCGCACCAAACTTGGAGGACAGGTAGAGAAGAGTCACCTGGAGATCCTCCATGAGTTCAGTGTCTCTAGCATGCCAGAGGGGCATTCTACCACCTCACAAACCTCATGAACTGAACCAATTAATTTGGCAGCTAAAAGTTTGTGATGGTTTGTGGTTCATGAACCAGGCACACCATGAACCATAAACTGAACCCAACCACATTTTCCTGGTTTATGCCCATCCCTATCTGTGCCCTGTCTTCCCACAACAACTGGTTAGCCACTGTGTGAGATGGGATGCTGGACTAGATGGGCCACTGGTCTGATCAAGCAGGGCTTTTCTTATGTTCTTAAGTGAAGCTTGTGGGGGTCTTTCAAGAAATATTTTGTGTTCTGTGCAGCCATATTTTTACCAAAAATGTTTGCTCCAAAATATGTAATAATTGTGTATATGTATATAGGTTACGTGTGTGTGTGTGTGTTTATAGGTGCTCCGCATTCTGTATAACTGTACAATGTGGTTTGACAAAGGTTTTTGTATTTACTTAGAAAATTTCTGTCACCTTATCAAAGTCCTGCTCAAGACAGCTTACAATTAAAAAGCATAGTAGAAAATGAACATTCAATTATAATTATGTATATTGGATACCAGCCTACAACCAGGTTCCTAGCATGACTTCATACCCACTACAAAGGGAAACATGTTTTATTGCAAATTTATTGTCAGTATAATTAATAGTAGTAGTACATTTTAAAGCCCTGATCAACAGCCACTGTGGGACCCTTTTCAAAACAGGAGGGGGCAGGAAAGCAAAGCCTGCAAAAAGCTCAGTTGATGCTCCCTGACGGTTCATCCTCCCCTTCATGCTCCCTGAAGCTGGGAAAGGCATTGAGGGGGAAAGTGAGAAAACTGGACTTGATCATGGGAGAAAGGAGGAGCCTCTCTTTGGCAGGTCTCCATCTTCTCCTTTCCATTTGACTTCCCTAGAAAACCATTCTTCTCCCTAATGGTATGTTCTAGACTTACATTTCCTTCTGGTGAAGGCAAGGAGGAAAACCAACTGAAAACAAGACACCCCACCCTCTCTCACATATGCAGGTCTCTTTGTCTTCCTCCCAAACAGGTTTTTAAAAATGAGGGTTGAAGAAAAACTGGAGTCTGGGATGCCAGGAAGTTTTGGGTGGCCAGGCACAGCCAGTGGTAGACTGGGGGGCAGGGGCAGGGGGGACACTATGTGACATAAGGGAAAAAACTGGAAGAGATGTCACACCTCTCTAGGAATTGCTGAAAACTCTATGATTAAAAATTCACTCAATGGAAAAATTTTACATTCTTTTCCTTCTGCCGGCCACTGCAGCAGCAGGAAATGTGAGTTGGGGGCAGGGAATTTCCCAGCAGGGGCTTAGCAGTCTGTGGACTGATTTATCACCATCATAAACTGTCACGAACAGGTTCTCTGGAGAGGCGGCACAGACGTTTAATAAAATAAAGAACTACGGTCTCTTTTTTACCTAATAATTTTGTAACATTGTAGGTGTATTACCTGTGAAGGCCCTGCAATGATAATAGCAGTCCACAGTCAAACATCTTCGGTCCCACCATGTCCTGAAGGCTGGCAGTCTCTTTGGAAAGGATTTTCTTTTGTTATGGTAAGAAAAACAAGAACTACTTTTGCAGCTCTGAAAAAAACTAACGTGTTGGCCAAGGGAAAATATCATTTCTGAAGCTGGGCAGCCACAGGGATATTCAAACATCTGTGCAGTAGAATCAAATATTTAATTTTTTAATTGTGCTTAAACCAAAGGATCATCCAGAACAGAGATAATATATTGTGTGCTTACTGCAAATTACCAGCAGTCAACTCCTTGCCCCCCTTCTCCAGGGCAAAGTTCAGGGTTTTTCAGAGCCCAGGATTCCCTGTGCTGGAACAGCTGCAATTTCCTCAGGTGATAGGGCTATCTATGCAAGCTGCTCTCTATCTATATTTCTGAATGAAAAAGTTCTCAGCTCAGTCCCTGCTGTGTGCCCCTGCAACAAGTCTATATCTTTGATTCCCTACCCCCTCGATCTTTCGCACCTGGGCTTCAGTGGGGAACCGGCTTTTCCATCAGAGGGGTTCAGGAGAATGCCACTCTATCCAGCCAGGAGGGTGAGACAAATCAGGATGCAAACAGCTGTGCCTGGTCGTTTCTTTAATAGGTTTGGAAGTCCCCCCCCCCTTTCCCCCTCTCGGTTTTATCCTCCTCAGGATTAGGGGCTCCAGGTGCAGGATTTCTCTCTTGGATCTCTACTTGGGTAAATTGATTATGTTTGGTGTTATGTACTGTATATACATAATGCCTGAGCTTGAATTTCACCCCTATCTAAGCCTGGTATCATGAACGGCACAGTCTGATTGGCTACTCTGCGAAGTAGACCAATCAGGGTACAAGAAAGGTTATGGGGGGAGATGCATCCATTGGTGGTTGTGTTACTATTTTGATTGGTTCTTAACTCAGCAGTGGGCGTGGTTATCCAAGCCACGATAGTTTAAAAGAGAGCCTGTTGCTCTCCTGTTTGTGTTCATTCTTGTCTTGTTCAAATAAAGCTGAATCACCTGTTAATGAGCTGCCTGAAGTCTCACAACTTAACACTTGGGAAGCTTCTTGGGGCACTTCTTATGTGCTTGCCTAATGAGCTGAACTGCCGGTTCTTCAGCCTTGCATTCCTAAGTCTCATTCAAAGTGAGGCTGTCCTGCAAAGTTTCTCTTGTCAGCCCTCACAAATCCCTTCAATTCCCCAGTGCCACTTCTAGTTTTTGTGCTTTCTCTTTCCACACCAGTTCTTTCTGCACAGCCGTTCTCCAAGCTGTGGGCAAAAGCCACTCCAGCAGGCTGGCCCTCCGCTTCTTCTCTATGGCAGCTGCCAAATCAGCTGGGGAGCAGTTTTTCCCACTTCTGGCCAAGTCACCAGTCCACTCACGACTGCCAATATTTTACGCCTGAGCCCCGCATGCTGTGCTGGGGCCAGCCAGGGAGCTGACTTGCCAACATAGCCTCCTTCGCCAAATATTTTATGACTGAGCCCCGCATGCCCCGCTGGGGCCAGCCGGGGAGCTGACTCACCAACACAGCCTCTCCATCCTCCTTCCCTTGGAGTCTCAGCATATCGATTCTTGCAGGATCCTGCCAATTACACCACTGTATGGAGCTTTGGTCAGGAGCTCCTGGTTCACAGAAATCCCAAGGAAATGACATGCAAGATCCAGGTTTGCTTACAAGGATATTTTAATAAGCAATCAAACTTACAGAAATAGAAGGTTAAGTTCCCGTCCGCTGGGCCTCGAATGCACACATGCACAGCAGACCTTGCCAGAAACCAAGATGAGATGCATTGCTAAAACTAGGCATCTCATACCCTCACTGCTGGCTATGAGTCAAAAAGTCATTAATCAAGCTATCCCAGACACTAGGATGAGTCAGGCCATCTTGTACCTGGCTTCCAGTGGTGAGAGGCAACAACTCAGGCTTTGAAGATAAGGGCTGCTAACAAGCATGTGAATGAGAAATATTCCCTTGAGAGTAGCCTGACAGCTGTCACTTCACAGAACTGAAGGCAAGCACCAGCCTGTAACAAAGATGGAGTTACCGAGGCTACACACTTGGTTCCCCCTCAGGCTTGCAGGAAAAGGTAAACCCTCAAATGGAGTGGGGTTTTTAATCCCCTCCCCTCCCAAAGGAGGCATCTTGTCTGCACTTGCACAGACCACATAAACCTACTCTTAGCGGGGAGGAGTCATTGCATGAGCCAGACAGGTTCATAGGGAGAAGTGGCACCAGTGCTGCAGGCTGGCTGGTGAGTGGCTGGCCCAGTGGCCAACAGGAGATGGCTCCCCCCCCCTCCCCAAGTCTCATGGTAACCCATTTGTAATATACAATTAAACTTCTTTTGGAATTCATGTGCTGCTTTTCATTTGATGGTAGAAATTGACAAGGATATTATCCTAATGTTAGCTAGCATCACCAATAAAACCAGCCTGTAGCAACTCTGCCATCCGCATACTGAGTATTTATTTATATTTATTTATTTATTCGATTTGCTATCCCGCCCTAACCCCTAAGGGTCTCTGGGCGGCTTACAGAGAGTGCTAATCACATTTACAGAATCTAACCTAGGGCCACAGACATACAGGGGTGGTGACTACCCTACCAGGCACCCTTTTTGTGGCGGATCTTCGGTTGTTGTCTTGTTCTTGCGGGCGGTAGTCGGCGGCGTCCTTTCTGGTGCTGGTCTTTGGAGTTCCCTTCTTCCGGCTGAAGCGATTCCATTTCCGGGCCAGGACCACTCGCACTTCCGCACATGCTCCGCTGCGGCCTCTGTCCCGATGAGGCTCCGGCCTGCTGCATTGCTCTGCCTCCGCGCCAGTTGGTCCTGCCTCCTTCGCTCGCTCGCTCGCTCCTTGCCTTGCCAGCCACCATTTTTCTCCATCGCCGTCGCCACTGCTTCGCTTCGCCGCTCGCCACTCACCACTGCAACACAGGGACGGGTGCCCCCCCTCTAGTAGCAGGTACCCATTAGTCTAAAGTACTAAAGTTCAAATAGGTTTCAACTCAAGTATTACTTACCTGCATTACAAAAATACCACTGAACATGTCCTCATGGAAGAAATGTATTATTACAGTATACAGGTGCAGGCTCGGAAGCATCTGGACAAGCACTGGCATCCCCAGGATCGTGTTTAGAAATTTTTTATGCCATCCCATTTATAGAATGTCACGGAAGAGGGACGTGCAATTATTATTCAAACTCCTACAGTTTCTGGCTGGCGTCATTAAATTCAAGAAGAATGTTCAGGTATGCTAGTTTCTGTTGTCTGTGCTGTCTGTGACAAAGCAGAGTACAGTTGTTGCAAAGGTGACAACCGTCTCATACTTTTCAGTAACAAAGGTAGTTGCATGTGTATTATACCCCCTGCAGTGACCCTGCCTCCCCACCCAGTCTATGATGTCAACAGCTGCATACAGTTCCTTGCACAGCTGTGCTATGCAGGGACAAGGGGCTAGTGGAACAATACTGATAACAGGGCAGAATTGGAAGAAGAAATTGAATCCTGAGATAATATTGATTACTGCCATATCATTGATTTCATAGATGCCAATTAGGTCAGCTTTGGCCTTGAATAAAAGACCCCTATGAAATATTTATTCTGCTGTGTACTGTATATTATGTTTGGAGTGTTTCATATACTAGAGTAGATCTTACTCCTATCCTACCATTCCACTAAGAAAACATTATTTATTAATTAAAATATTTATATCCCCCATCTTTGCTTTTGGCTCCAAGTTCCGTTAGAAGATGAAGAAAGGCTCCTTGGGGAATGATTAATCCACTCCACTGCTGACATCAATATGGCCAAAATCAGTGGATTCTTAAATCCAGATACTAGAGCTATGAACAGATGAGACAGATCTTCTTACAAACCTAAAAAAAGCCCCAGGTTTGCAAAAAAAAATCTGAAATTAAAAAAAAATAACATAGGGGGTAACACGCCCCCCCCCCCCAAATACAAGCAGTGCCTATGGTTTTAAGAAATGAACGTCCTTATATATGGGGGTTGCTAGGCAGCCACAACAATATGCCCAGTCTTCAAACTTTAGTTGCTGTCAGAAAAAGGGAAAGCTGTTTTTGCCTTTGAGGGATGACTCATCAGGGCCAGTCCCTGTAGCAACTATCCCCAGTCTTCTGTGGTAGCTCACTAAGTGACCTTTGGCCAGTTACATATTTTCAGCCTGGCCTGTCTCACAGGGTATATGCCACTTGGCCACATTTTTCCCTGGTAGAGGCCACTGGGGGAGGGAAGGCTGAAGATGGAGAGGAGGAGATTTAGCTGGCAGGTGGGCAGGGGGAAAAAAGGAAACAGGAAAATGGGAGAGGCTATGTGGGCTCTCAGGGATTGTTTTTTAGAAAATCATGAGAGAGGGTAAAATGAGATACCCTCTTTGCAGGTCCCCTGCTTGTTTGTGCACACTTTCTTCTTCTTTTCGGATTTCTACCCCGCCCTCCCGGCCGTAGCCGGCTCAGGGCGGCTTACATAAAACAAACAAGTTATATTAAAATATGAATTACGATTAAAACAATTCTAAAAACTGCCTACTGTTTTAAGACTTTACCTGTTATTACTAATTGGTTGTTACTGAGCTCTCACTCAGTTTTAATAAATGTTCATGACCATAATTTTTAGAAATAAATTATTTTTCCTTATATAAAGAGAAATTTTTATTCATTTTTAAAGGAAACCATTGCCACAAACTGTGAAAGCTGGAGAACTAGAAAAAATTATCAGCCGCTGTCAAGTCTGCATGAGGAGATCAAACTGAACAAAACGCCAATGAAGAATTAAACTCTTGACGCTGTGGCACAAGCCCACTCCACAACGGCAAAAAATAAATGAAACCCACAATATTTTCTGAACTTGTAGTTATATCTTTTCACTGAAAACTAAACTGTATTTGTACTTGAAAATGCCAATACCGTGCAGTAATGAAAAAGTGCAATATTTTAACTATTTTGTTTTAGATGAAATGCAAAGCACTTTCTCAAAGTAAATTATTTGTGCTGGCAGTACCACGGGTTTTTTTCTTTCTTTCTGAACTATGTCATCCCTGGGGCCACTTCAGTTATGAATTAAGGGGCATCAGGCTTTTAACTGGAAAACAGAATTGCCATTTTGGGGTAGTGCTTTTTCACTGGAAACAGAGCAGATAGGCAGCTGTGCTTTACATCGGTGTTGTCAAAGCAGATATTACTTAAACTGAAACTCTGGTACTATGGGGAACTGTAGTAGAAACAGCAAAAAAACAAAACACCCTGCATGAATCTTTTTGACAGTTCATCAAACACATGTCATCCTCTCCAGTTGGTCTTTTCTCTAGCTGGGTAAATGGGAACAGTAACATTATTTTATCAGTGAAGTAACAATGCTTCTAGACTAGCTGGAAATGCAGGCTTACAATACAAACTTGTTTTTTAGTTCCACAAGTGCAGTACATGTAGTTTACATATTGTTGGATCCTTTTTACTGACTTCATTAGGCCTTTGATTGAGTCTTGCTGATCTAGGCCTAAAAGATGAAAATATTGAGAAAAGTGGTAGCTGAAAACTTTATTTCTGGCTGTCTTTTTGTCTTTACTGAGACAAAACTAACTATGGCAGGCTTGTAAATGACACCCCCTCCCCCAGTTCACACCTGATAGCTGTGGCAAGTTAGACCAAAACAGAAAAACTTTTTAAAAACTACAAAATTGGTTCTCTTTTCTTTCAGTTTACTGATGTACCAGTATAACTAACAGAGTGAGGTTAAGCCTGTAACATTTGTTGTGATTGTGCAGACTTATTTTTAAAGGAGTACAATACCAAAAATGTGCATAACATTTATAGTTTGCACAGTTCAGTAATAGTTCAGTCAAAGGACCGACACCATGAAGCTGCCTCATAACTGGTCTATCAAGTTCAGTAAGAACAAAAACCTAACAAACTAAACCTAACAAAGAACTCCAAAACCAAACAAAGGTTAGTGGAAAGGAGGGCCAATATTAAAACCTTTTCATAAAAAGAGGTACATGTATTTATTGATAATATCAAATTAAAACATATATAGGGGCCCAATTATAACCAATATATATAAAACATAACCATAACCAGGGCTAAAAGAGTTGACCTGACGCGTTTCGGCCGAATCGGCCTTCCTCAGAGGTCATACAAGTGTGGCTAGATGGTAAATAGTTACATTCATAAAAACACAATCAGGAATATATACAAACTATAAATTCAACAAGGACCATAAAGTAAATTGCTGTAAAGATAAAAAATAGAAGATTAAACACACATATTTTACAACCAATAAAAAATATTTTTGAAATCTATACAGCCAATCAATGAATGTGTTACAAACTTACTTCAGAAGTAAAATAACCAGGCACAGGATAAATATGCACATGAAATACATTGGATGCACATCAAGGCCATTGCGGACTAGAATAACTGAACACAGAAGTTGCATCAGACGGGACAGGAAGAATGCACCCTTGACAGAGCACTTTAAGATGGCAGGACACAGTGATAAGGATTTTGCCTTCTTTGCTCTCGAGTATGTTCGGCCGAGTGGCCACCAACAGATGATCCAACAGCTGAAAAAAAGAGAATTATACTGGATACATACTCTTAAGACTGCAACCCCATACGGCCTGAATGAGCATGTTGACTGGTGTGCAATATAATCTTGTTGTTATAGCATGTATCTTTATATATGGACTGTTTAAATTTGTATTGTTTCTTTATCCCTTAATGGTATACTCGATGTGTAAGGTGCAATCACATGACCAGATTACCTTACTATAAAGCTCCAGCATTTTAAAATTTATCCACACTGCTTTTTACTTGTGAATATTGTGGCAACCCACTCAAAGAAGGTTATTTGTGGACCATAGGTAACTATTTTATAATTATTACTAGCATTGTGCACTTTTGGCTTTTAAATTGCTTGATATACTGATTTTCATTTTATTCCTTAGGTGGATTTTATAATCACTGGGCTAGTGATTGCACTAAAAAGGTTTCATGTGCATATTTATCCTGTGCCTGGTTATTTTACTTCTGAAGTAAGTTTGTAACACATTCATTGATTGGCTGTATAGATTTCAAAAATATTTTTTATTGGTTGTAAAATATGTGTGTTTAATCTTCTATTTTTTATCTTTACAGCAATTTACTTTATGGTCCTTGTTGAATTTATAGTTTGTATATATTCCTGATTGTGTTTTTATGAATGTAACTATTTACCATCTAGCCACACTTGTATGACCTCTGAGGAAGGCCGATTCGGCCGAAACGCGTCAGGTCAACTCTTTTAGCCCTGGTTATGGTTATGTTTTATATATATTGGTTATAATTGGGCCCCTATATATGTTTTAATTTGATATTATCAATAAATACATGTACCTCTTTTTATGAAAAGGTTTTAATATTGGCCCTCCTTTCCACTAACCTCTATCAAGTTCAGTACCATCTACTCTGAGGGGCAGCACCTCGCCAGGATCTCAAGTAGAGGCTTTTCACATCACTTACTATCTGATCCTTTTGCCTGGAGCTGCTAGAGATAGACCCTGGGGGCCTAGCATTGGATTGAGCACTAATTCTGCCCTGCATTGTACCTCTGTCAGTGCACTGAATGCAAAGACCACCATATTCACCCCTGTTAAGCTAACAATTATAATCTGTGCATTCAGGTTTCAGTGACTTAAATACTGGTTGAAGGAATTGGCTGAATTCAGTGATATTTCATCCTGTGAAATCAAAGCAACCAACCAGAATACCATTTTGGCAGAGTTTCAAATAATAATATCTGCAAAAAGATTTATGCTAGAACATAAAGTTGAGATGCATTTAGTTACAGTCATTCTGATCCAACAAGGAAAACTCCCATGCACCACTGATGTGAATTTGCATCCAGCTATAAATGCAAATCATAAATGCACATCTGGTCCACGTTGAGTTTGATGGATAAATCTATTGGGTGATTGACACACCAGTCTGGGGCCAGTAGTTGTGAACAACAAAACACACTGTCAGCTGCATCAGGGCTTTTATTTCGAAATAGAATATATATTTTTAAGTGTAGCTCTGAATGTTTAAAATTTTTAATGCTACACAGGAACCTTTTTTATATGTCCACTACTTTTGATACTTGCACAAGTGTCAGATTGTAATAATTAGCCATTAAAATAATCTCATTATCTTTCATAGTTTTGCAAATGCATGATTATAAATATATGATTCACAGATCCATTAAACTGCCAGTTTTTCCTTGTTGCTAGTATATATTTTTACAAGTAAAGGGTTTTTGTTATGTTTTTTAAAAATGAAATTTCTATTTACTGCTGACATTTTTTTTTACTTAAAGTTCCCCCACCCCAATAATACATTATTGCAAAACCAGTTGGATGCAAAGACATGTTGCACTGGCAAATTAGCACTTCTAGTAGGATTGTCAAACACCAACACTGACCAAATTAGTGCAGGACTGCTATGTTTGACCTATGAGCCAATATGCCAACTAAAAGGTTTATAGACTGCGGTAGTAAATAAAACATTGTTATCCTCAGACAAATGTATACATTGCTTTCTTTCATATATTACAACTGTTTCGATTCCTTTTCTAGGAAGGATCCAAAAAAATAAGAAGGCTGCAATCCAGGGTAGTCCATGCTTAAAATAAGCTTTGCTCTTTTTAATACTGCACTTTTCATTACATAGAACACAATAACAGGTAAGTTCTCAGGACCAAGACATTTACTAGATGAAGATGAACATGTGTGAAGCTGCATATGATGTTGGGGCTTCCTCATCCTCTTCCTCTTCAATGAGTAGTGGAATGAACAGCATAGCCAACAAGGAATATTGGTGCAACCATCAGTTTGTGCAACAGTGCAATCCTGAGAAAAGTTACACCCTTTTAAGTCCATTGAAGTCAGTTGGCTTAGAAGGATATAACTCATACTCAAGACTACAGTAAATCACACCAAAGTTACAGAAAACCATCAGTTTGGGACAAACAATAGCAATATGGAATACCTATAAATGGCAACACCTTGACCTGGATAGCTCATGCTAGCCTGATCTCGGAAGCTAAGCAGGATCAATCCTGGCTAACATTTTGGATGGGAGACCTCCAAGGAATACCAGTCAGACTTGTGACAGGGAGGCAGGCAATGGCAAACCACCTCTGTCTCTTGCCTTGAAAACCCTATGAGGTCACTGTAAGTCAACTGTGACTTGATGGCAAAAAATAAAGAAACAACAGCAGCTAAATAAGTTTATTGTCATGATATCTGTTGCCATAGTTAATGTCAGTCCTAAAATAACTATGAGAGGGTGACTCACAAATCTTCCCACTGTTGACAGATTGCTACTTGTTTGCCTTCACTGTGGTTGAGTGAGGTTTGATTTTGCACTTCTTTGTTCTTCATTTATAGCTCATCTTTCTCGATACTCAGTGTGAGGGAAGTTATGTAATTATTTACATTTCTCATGTTTGCAGTAATCTGCAGTGCTTATTATTAAGTTTTCTATGAGATAGTAGAGACCTGTGCAATTTCAACAGTAAGCTCTGTTAGAAATGCACTCATCATATTTTTGACACAAGTATGCTGTCTCCTGAACTGGGCACAGGAGAAATCTGTTCTTCTGATTTGCTGAACAAACTAGATTGCTACAGCATTGACTGGCTGGTCTTTGTGCCAATCCTGAAGCCACTTTGAACATTTTCAGAGCATGGCTGGGTAGTGCCATTAGCCTTGTGCCCACCTCTCTTACTCATGCAGTGTTTTGTTTTAATGCTGCAGACCTTAAAATATGAGAAATGACCATTTGGAAATGAAAAACAATTTGAATAAAAGTTAACATATTGCATAACAAATGTTAAAGTAGTTTGTCTGCAAAACTATTACAACACATTATGACTGAGGTAATTCTGCATACGACTACTGTAGGGTTGCAATCTATTTACTTATTTAAAATATTTCAAGGGGAGTATAACTAAAGACTAAAGATATCAAGTCCTAGGCCTGCTTTTCTGCTAACCCAGAGAACCTTTGTCTTCTTAGAATTATGTTTTAGCTTGTTCACCCTCCTCCAGCTCATTACTGATTCCAAGCGGCGATTCAGAACAGCATCCTTGGAATTAGGTGGAACATAAGAACATAAGAGAAGCCAATGTTGGATCAGGTCAGTGGCCCATCCAGTCCAACACTCTGTCACACAGTGGCCAAAAATACCAGGTGCCATCAGGAGATCCACCAGTGGGGCCAGGACACTAGAAGCCCTCCCACTATTGCCCCCCCCAAGCACCAAGAATACAGAGCATCACTTGCCCCAGTCTGAGAGTTCCTATCTATACCTTGTGGCTAATAGCCACTGATGGACCTCTGCTCCATGTTTATCTAATTCCCTCTTGAAGCCGTCCATACTTGTACCCACCGCCACCTCCTGTGGCAGTGAATTCCATGTGTTTAATCACTTTTTGGGTGAAGAAGTACTTCCTATTGTACGCATATTGGTGACATCACAGCCCATACTTCCTGAAGACGTCTTCCAGTGGCTTCATATAGATATTAAATCTGTTGTTGCTTGCTTGTTGTTGCTAGATATTAAATCACATGAGATAAGATGGAACCCTGTGGCACATCACAGGTCAATGCCCATGGCGGCAGAGCATGAATCCCCCAACACTATCTTCTAAGACCCCCCTCCCCAGATAGGACTCAAACCACCATCATACGGTGCCCCTTCATCCCAGTGCTGAGAGGCAGCTCAGTAGGATACTACAGTCAATGGTATCAAAGATCTCTGACAGATCCAGCAGAACTAACAGGGTCACTTTCCCCCTGTCTAATTCTCAATACAGGTTATCAACCACAATGACCAAAGCAGTCTCTGTTACAATCCTAGCCTGAAACCAGACTGAAACACAAACAAACTGAATATATGTTCCACCAAACACAGCTGTCCATTGCATGGGACTGGACTATAAGCTACAAAAGGGGAACTCTCCTTTCCTTCTGTCACGAACCCATTGGGTGGGTTAAGGTAAGCAGGGTTGCCAGTGTCCAGGTTGAGCCTGAAGTTCTGGAATGACATGGATCTCTAGACTACACAGATCAGATCTACTGGAGGAACTGGCAGCTTTGGAGGGTAGACTCTGTTTCTATGGTATTATATCCATGCTGTGCTGCTCACCTTCCCCAGGCACTGTCCCCAGATCTCCAGAAATTTCCCCAGCTGAAGCTAACAATTCTATAGGCAAGCCACACTTATCTCCCAGCCATCATCAATTTCAATATGGGAATAATAAAACATATCTTGCAGAGTTGTTCTAAGGATTATAAAATAATGTAAGAGAAGTGCTTTGAACAGTTGAAACTGTAGGAATGCAAGAGAGGCAGATCTTCATGGGATAAAAAATGAACTTAATTGGGCAAGCTGGATTTGTAGCTTTGAAAAGTTTTATTTATTTACTGTACTTACTCAAACACCATAATAAAAGAGGACGTCTTATATTTGCATTCAAATTACAGTTATGCCCAATAATAAAATGTTTTTTGGGAAATATTTATGGGAAGGTCATTTTACATTCAGTCTTACAGTACTTTCAAGTACCTACAGTACTTCATTCATACCCCCACTTTCTTCCCCATTGGGGGCCACAAAACATCTCACATTGTTTTCTTCTTTGTATCCTCAAAACAGCCCTGTGAGGTAGGTTAGGCTAAGAGTGTGTGACTGGCCCAAGGTTGGATACTTTGGAGGGTGGGCTCTATTGCATTTTATCCCCCCCCCCCCAGGTCCCTGTCCTTCCCAGGCTCTATCCCTAAATCTCCAGAAGTTTCCCAACCTGGATCTGGGAAAGAAGGAAAAAAACCCATCCCCTGCTGATGGCCTGGCAACCCTGGCATTCAATAAACGATCAGCAGTAAGTTTAATAAGGGTGCATATCAACAATAAGTCAAATCTCCCATCTTTCATTTGAATATGAGGGGTTGGTTCCAGTATGGTGGTTCTAGTATGGTTTTGTGCAGTGGTTAAGAGCGGAGAACAGGGTTTGATTCCCCACTCCTCCACATGCAGGTGCTAGGTGACCTTGGGTCAGTCACAGTTCTCTCAGAGCTTTTCTCTCAAGAGCAATTCTTGAAAGAGCTCTCAGCCCCACCTACCTCACAGGGTGTCTGTTGTGGGAAGAGGAAGGGAAGAAAATTGTAAGCCGCTTTGAGGCTCCGAGTGAAGGACGGGGTATAAATCCAATCTCTTCTTCTTCTGCTATGATAATTCCATTGGTACTAGCTGTGTTAGTTTAATGTAGCACAATAAAACAGAACGTTTGGTGGTATCTTCAAGACGACTTTAGTCCAGCATGAGCTTTCACAAGTTAGCCCTCACTAAGCATCTGAATAAGTAGCTCTGATATACTAAAATTCAAGCAGGAATAATAGTTTAAGATGCCACTGAACTGGACTTCTGTTTTATTTTCGAAATCTCATTACCGGAACGGAAGACACCTCTTTGCCTTGACCGAAGGAAGAACAGCCCTGTTTCCGTAGTAAATATGGCCGGCAGGCCTTCAGCCCTTCCTCGATCACGTGAATCGGGCTCGGCGCGCTTCTAGTTACCGGTTACGGTGGCTCAATGGGGGCAATCCGGGTCCTTTGTTTTCTTTTTGTTACGGAGTTGTGTAGATAAGGTACTCGGCGCTGTTGTTCGTACCCCGCTAACGGCTCCGGACAGAAGAAAAAGAGGAGGAGCCTTACGGGCCGGAGCCGATCCCCGGGGGAGGAGGCAGCCGCCTTTTCGCTGGCCTCAGGGTGAGAGCTGAGTGGTATGTTGGTCTGGGCCTTTCCCCCGTCAGAGCAAGCGTAGCTGAGGGTGAGAGAGCGAGAGAAGGAAGTTGCCACAACCCCCTCCCCGGCTCCTGCCTCGGCTTCTTTCGGCAATTGGCGGAAGTCTGCATTCCCTGTAGGCGTCTCTGCTACGGAGTTGCCGCGGCACCCTTGCCCGTGACTACCGTTATGTTTCCTCGGGTGTCTGCTGATGCTGCAACGTCAGCCCCACTCTCCCCAGCGTCCTTCCTTCGCCTTTGTTTGCCCCCTCCCCCGCGCCCTGTTACAACTTCTTTTGTTTCTCCCTAAAGGCCAGTGTACACATCCATGCCAAATGCACCCCTCTTTTCTCCCTGGTGGGGACCCAGGTGTGTCTTTTTTCCTCATGTTATGTCCTGGGCGGGGAATGGCTCAGTGATGCAGCATTTGCTCTGCGTGCAAACCGTCCCAGGCTGGCAATGGGGTTACCAATTCTGAGTTGGGAAATTCCTGGAGAGGGGGGAGCTTGGAGACCACGGGGTTTGGAGAGGGGAGAGGTCTCACTGGGGTTGAGTGCTATTGAGTTCACCCTCCAAAACAGCCATTTTCTCAAGGAAAACTTCTCTGGAGATTACTTGTAGGTCCAGGAGTGCTCCAGGCCCCATCTGGAGGATGGTAACCCTACTAGGTTCAGTCTCCAGCATCACCCGATAGGCAGTTGGTGATGTAAAAGACATTCACCTGGACAGCCACTGCTAGTCAGAAACTCAGAATACCCACATGCATCTGTTGGTAAGAGGAGACACCAAAAGAGGCCAGTGACCCTAGATTCAGTCCCTGGCGTCTCTATTTAAAAGGGTAAGATAGTTGGTGTAGATCTCTATCTGAGATTCTGGAGAGCTGCTGTCAGGCAGAGTATACAGGACTGACCTTAGACTAGTGGCGTGTCTCAGTAGCCTTAGACATATGTTCCTGTGAATGTGCAGACAATCTGTTAATGCAGGTGGGTGTTTTTTTTAGATTCTTGTGTTACATTCAGTGTGTCTATAGCTGAATGGACAAGTTAAACACAAATATTTATCCAAGTACTAGTTCACAGTTTTGTTTTTAAATGAATATTCTTTCACTTTTTCTTATAACCAGATGTATGCATACAAGGCTAGTATCAGGCAGCTTAATCGCTGTGAGGTAGTTATGAGAATATACTGTCACATGCAGAATTGAGTGCTTGGCCCTCAAACACTGAAGCAGCTTCCATAATTATACTTATGGCGCTTCTGTCCAGCCCAGCAGCTTCATATAGAACCAGTCTGGCATAAGCAGATGCAGTTAGGAGTCCACACTGGCAAGCCTTTTCCTATCTAGTAAAGTAGTTGGGTGAGGGCCATAATCTTGGGTTCGTTGTTGCTGTTTTTGCTGTAAAGTTGGCTCACCTTTCCACCTGTGGCCCTGTATGTTCCAACTCTGTCACCAGGTTAGCTGTCATTTGCACCAGAACTGCTTCCAACAAGGCAGGTTTTTCTAATATTTATTTTTTGTCCAACATCAGTTCAGTTGGCTTTAGTCCCTATTTCTCTGTGTAAGCGTTTCTTTGGTAGGATATGACTAGGCAGCTTTGGTTTCAGGGATCAGGCATGTTTTGCCATTTCCTGTCATTGCAGCCCAGATCTAAGAGAGCTCCAACCTGCTTTGTCTTCCTCCTCCTCTCTGTAGTATGCAGATATATATTGCTTTGAGAGCTTGATGAAGGCTAGGGAATATGCTCCCCTGGTTGGCAACCCTTGTTGTCATTCAGTTCACAGTTGCCCTGGCTCTGTTATCCTTTATTCACTTGTCTTTCTTTACCCTTAAGAAAGCATGGACAATTGCTGACCAATGCCTTTATTGTTTTGTTGGCAGTCAGAATAGTGAGGTGGATCATCTTCACCACTGAGGTTGTAAAAATATCATATGAGTAGGTATGTATTGTACCATCAACACACCAATGCTCCAGTAACTCATTTGGGGTTTTATAGTACACCACATGCTGAAGTGGTCACATTCCCTTTCTTAATCAGCTTGCCCTGTGATCTGTAGGGTTTCCAGGTCCTCCCTGGCTACCCGGGGGGTGGGTGGGTGGGTAGGGTTGCTGGATCCAGTTTGGGAAACTCCTGGAAATTTGGGGATGAAGTCTAGGGAGGACAGGAGTCTCAGTGGGATACAGTGCCACAGAGTCCACCTTTCAAAGCATTCATTTTCTTCAGAGAAAATGATTTCTGTAGTCTGGAAATGAGCTGTAATTCCAGGGGATCCCCAGGTCCCACCTGGAGGCTGGCATGCCGGGCAACCTAAGATCATAAGTTGCAAGGCCAGTAGTTTTATTTTAGGTTTTCACAAACATAGAAGGTTTTTTGTTTTTGTTTTTTAAATTGAGGACAGTTTGTCAACTGGCTGTTTTGTGTCTTCAAGAGCACTATGAATGAAAACACCTCTCTTTCAAAATCAGAATTGGGGACTTCAAAAGGAAACATTATCTTTGAATCCATAAACATGTGACTATTTGGAAGCTATTTAGCATATTCCTGTTGAGTTGCCATTACAGAATAGATGCATAGATTTCAAATGCCTTCGGTAATAAATATTTCACCAAGTGATAATGCCTAATGTTGCTCTTGTTTTTTCCCTTACAGCTTGAAAAGCAGTTGTCATGGTGTCTTATGCACAAAAGTCCCACTGTTTAGGGAGATTGTTATGTAACATAAACAGTGCTGCAGTGTAGTAACATTTTATTAAAACCTTGCAAGCAAACACCAAAATGAACAAGCGATCGAGCAGTGACATTCCTTTAGGAAGGTTAGTGGAAGCTGTTGAGCTTGTGCTTGTAGTAGTGAGTAGAGTATGCCTGTAGATGCTGACATAACAAAATGGTTACATAAGCTGATCTCTGGCCTGACTGGTCACCTTGGTTGTTTTCCTAATCAAATTCCTTTATTTTGAACCTAAAATTGAATAAGGTTTTGTGCAACTCAATGGGGCTGAAAAAGTCAGTTGCCCAATATTATAGTAACTTTAAAATGTTCACAATTTTTCCATCCCTGTTAATGGTTGGTAACAAAAAAATGTATTCTATTGGCTCTTTATCTACAAAAGAAGTCCCTGAATACTTTGTCCCACTCTGTGCTGCTCATTCTGTCATGTTCTAGTGTGAGCAAGAAACGAAACCTTTGATGGGTTATGGTGTAGAGCTGTGTAGGATCAAGATGCATTCCCAGAGTCTCCAAAGGCCAGTCAGGTTTGACCCCCCACCCCCCGTGTGTCTTTTTATACTTTTCCGCATGGGATAAAAAGGATGTAAAGTGCTAGATTTTGGGATACTGTTGCGTTACAAGGAAACACTGATCTATATTCCCAGTTCTTGGTGGTTTCCTATTAACATGAATTGCTCAAAGAGTGTATTGTGCCTAAAACCAAACTAAACTACTAACTAGGGTATCTTGCCGTAGACAAATCCTTGCTACAGACAGACAATGAAATGTGAGCTATTTTGTTAGTTTGAAATTTTTTTCAGTCTTGATTATCCAAATATTTATAATTTATTTTAAATGTTTTCAGTGCAGTCTTAAGCAGAGTTACTCCATTCTAAGCCTAGTAGTCTAATTGAGCCCAATTAAATCAATAAGCTTAGACTGGAGTTTCCCTGCATAGGATTTTACTTTAAGATATTGCTTTTTGGGTGTGTATTCATTGTTGCTTATAACAGGAAAAAAAATCAAATTATAATAATATAGAAAAGAATAAAATTACAATAATATAAAATTAATCGAGTTCAAGTATTATCATTCAGGGCTAAACTGAAGAACCCCTAGTATCTAGAAATATGAATGCTGGTCCCATTTAAATTCAACTGAAGTCAATTACAGTATTGGTTTATTTCCTTTCCCTATGTCACATCCTGAGCACTATGTGGCAGGTTTCTTGTGGCCATTTTATGTGATGATGGAGCTGGTAAACAAGCTGATGGCATACACACTGGCAAATAAAAATATACATAATCCTCTGATATCAAGATCAGTGTCTAGATCAGGGGTGTCAGACATAAGGCTGGGGACCAGAACTGGCCCATCCAGGGCTCTTATGCGGCCCGTGAGCAACTGTTGCAAGGGAGGGAACAAGAGACTATTGGGGGAAAGTGCACAGAGCCACTCTGATTGTGGCTTGAGCTTGGTGGAACAACCTCGTCTGCAGCAGTCAAGCAGCATAGGAGCGTCTGCCCAGTGCTGCACCACTGGCTCTCCAGTCTGCCCATATGTGTTTTCCTTTGCATCTGCCTCCCAGCCTATGGGTCCTTTCAGTGAGGATACACTAACTCAGAGCTTAGCAGCGGCCCAGCCTGACAAGGTGACATTTATGTCAGATCCGGCCCTCGTAACGAATGAGTTCGACACCTCTGATCTATCAGTGCTAAACTTCAAATGACTCTGTTATCAGTGCACAACCTGCTTCTGAAATAATGAGGTTACTAAGATACATAATTTACTGTGAAGATTTTCTAGCACTTTGCCTAGAAGTGGGCAAAAGATAGGCTGTGGTCCATTAACCATTTTTAATGGACCATACAGCACTGGTATTCTTCCCAAGAATGCTGAACTTGGTTTAATTCAGCAAGGCACTCTTTATGTTTTTTAAGCAAGTCAAGGTAATAACACAGATTAATGGGGCGTAACTTGTTAAGAGTCTTGGTTTACAATTGATCAGTGGGCCTCAAGTATTCTATTTTTTTTTTTTTACGTAAGTAGTGTAAGATTGAAATCAGCTTTCCTCTGCCTTCACCAGTGACAACATATTAACTAGATTAAGTATGGTGTAATAGTTTCAGAGGGTAGCTGTGTTGGTCTACAGTGCAACACCTGAATCAGAGTCTGGTAGCACCTTAGAGATCAGCAAGGTTTTCGGAGTATGATCCTTTGACAGTCAACTCTCCATCAGATTGAAAGGAGCTTTGACTCTCAAAAGCTCATACCCCTAAAATCTTGTTGATCTCTGAGGTGCTGCTGGACTTGAATCTCCATGGTTCAATAGTGAAACTTGTACGTTTGAGTTATGTGGCTGTCTAGCTGGAAGCACTTAACACTGTTTTGTTTGGTTGGCTTGGCAAGAAGACTAGTTATGTGACGTTGGCACAGGTAGCATGAGCTGTGTGCAGAGTGAAATTACTGATTGCTACTGTTCTGTCTCCTATCACTACAGTCGTTAGAAGTTAATCAGACAGATTTGTTCTTCTTGGCGCTTAAGAAGGCTCTTTCACTCTGATAGTTGCTCAAATAAATTGCACAGGGCACATTGTGAATGTACAGGTATTGTCTAGTTAATTGCAATTTAGTCTTGTTTCATCCCAGCTCTCACTAGATCATGCCTACAATTGTTTTCTGACATGGTTTCAATAAGGTGTGGGTGAAATTGTGGGGGGAGGGGGAGAAACCTTCATTTTCATTATTCAGGTCAGAATTCAGGTCAGGCGTCTAAAGAAAGAAAATATGAAGCTTGTCCATGCCTGAAGAGATTTCAGTGATTAATAAAAGGAAGCAGCTACCTGAATTTTAACTTGCATGTAAAATTATAGCGGGTATCTTAGTGGCTATATTTCACTACACATCTCTCTACAATGGTTGAAGCTTTAGGAAAAAAAGAAAAATCTGCTGAATTAGTGAATAACTATTTTTGGTACCAATAATACAAGAAGCCTGTGTATTACCTTTTACTATAGTGAGATAATTTGAGTTGTTTTGTTTCATGTCAGGATGAGCGCAGCAGCATTCCCATCTCCAGCTGCTGAGATGGCAGAAATGAATCGAATTCAGTATGAAATGGAGTACACTGAAGGGATCAACCAGAGAATGAGAGTTCCAGAAAAACTCAAGGTAGCTCCACCAAATGCTGATCTTGAGCAGAGTGTTCCTGACAGAGGGCTTCCCAATGCCAGTGTAACAATGCAGGTGCCAGAGCGGATTGTAGTGGCAGGTATGTTTACCTTTGGGTAAGAGATGTTGTTAAAGTACTGTCAGATTTATAACTTTCTGTGTGTTCCTTACTGTAATAAAAATGGCTGTTTTGAAGCAGTATCTACAGTCAGGCAAAGACCTACATGCAGAGATTCTTAAAGTGAATCAATCTAAAACTACAGTAGTTGCAGTGGAAAGAGGGCTGCTGAGAGAAACCAATAAGAAGTGTACTGGTTGTTTGTTCCTTTATCCTGTTTCTGAATGCCTGAAACAAGTGGTCGGTCTGTCTGTCTGTCTGTCTGTCATCTATCTATCATCTATCTAATCTATCTTTCCATAGAGATTCCCGTAAGATTGATTTGACACTGATATACATGGGAGGTTTTGTAAAATATTCTTGAGCAGACTTCCAAAAATATGGTTTCCAGTGCTCTGTAGATGAGTGTTCCTAACCTGATTCACATAAAAGTCCATGTGATTTCAGTGGAATTCCTCTTCTAAGAGAATGTATGTAGGATGCTAATATGCAAATCCATAAGTCATTGTTAGTGCTGTGATAAACTTAAAATATACTCAAGTCTTTTGCTTTTGTTCCTATATACTTGCTCCACTTGGTTTTTAAATTTTAATTAGTTTTCATCTGACAACAAAAAGAGAGGTCAAAGTTCACTGCTTTAACATTATACCAGACCATGGTTAAATAAAACCCAATGTGGAGTGATGGTTAGAGTGCCAAACATCGATTTGAGAGTCCAGGTTTGCATCCCCATTCTTTCACAGAAGCTCACTGGGTGATCTTGGGCCAGTCGCTCTCTCTCATCCCAACCTACCTTACAGGGTGTTTATTGTAAGGATAAAATGTAGGAGTGTAGAAGGGTATTGTAAGCTTCTTGGAATCCCTGAATAAATAAAATCCCTGAATAAATAAAATTTATAAACCTTGTTTGCTATGATATCTGAATTGACAGAGGATGACTTATGATCACCTGGCAAACCAGAATCAGAAACTGTGGTTGCAAATAGGTTTGAAAACCATGGGCATACAGTCCTGTGGCTTGGCATGATGTGTGCATGGACACACTAATTAAGGCAGTTGCTCTTGCTCACGAGGCCCTTCATCACTTATAGATTGGAGTGCCGAGGCGATGAAAAATGGGAGCAGACAATTCTAACTGTGGTTTGCCTGACTGTTGAAACCAGGCTTTGGATTCTTAACTATAACTAAGGCAAACCCTGTTTTGTTATGATGTCTGGTCTGAACCCATAAGATATGTATATGCTTGTGTCCTCATCTGTCACAATCATGCACTAACATGTTCCTGATTCTTTCTAAAATATATATATATATTCTAAACTGGATTCATAGGAGTAATAGAGAGGGTGAAGCTACCTGTATGCCATAAATTAATTATATTTGGGGGAAAGCCGACAGGAGATGAAAAGTCTCTGGTTCGGGTTGGCTCATCTGAGAGAGATGAGGGGGTACCTGTTGCTTTTCTACAGGGAGGTGGATTGGAATTGTCCACAGAGGCCATGGCTAGTGAAATGGACTGCCTGACAACGTCTCGAGATGGCAAGAGGATGGATGCAGGCTTAACTTGTAAGGGAAATTACAGCTGTTTCTATACAAATGCTAGAAGTGTCAGAGGTAAAATGGGGGAGTTGGAGTGCTTGGTGTTGGAGGGAAAAATAGACATTGTGGGTATTTCAGAAACTTGGTGGGATGAAGAAAATCAGTGGGACACGGTGATTCCCGGTTATATATTATATCGGAAGGATGGGGGGGAAGGGTTGGAGGTGGGGTGGCTCTGTATGTCAGAGAGGGTATAAAGTCTAGAAAGATTGAGAGGCTAAGTGAAGTGGATTCGCTTCTGGAAGTTCTATGGGTTGAAATAGGGGGGCCAAAAGGAAACTTAACACTGGGAGTTTGTTATCGCCCACCAGATCAAAAGATAGAGGAGGATTATAAAATGATGAATGCCTTAAAGATAGCAACTAGACAAAAACACTGTGTAATAATAGGTGATTTTAACTACCCACACATTGATTGGGTCAATATGTGTTCTAGTCGGGAAAAAGAGATTGAGTTTCTAGACACTCTAAATGACTGTGCTATGGAGCAGATGGTCACGGAACCTACCAGGGGAGAGGCGATCCTTGATTTGGTCCTAAGTAACACTCAAGACCTGGTGAGAGATGTAAAAGTGATTGCACCGCTTGGAAACAGTGATCATAATGTTGTTGAGTTCATCATTTGTACAAATAGAGAATTGGCCAAAAAGACTCACACAACCATTTTTAACTTTAAAAGGGGTAATTTCTCTGATATGAGGGGACACGTGGGGAGGAAACTGAAAGGAAAAGTAGAAAGGGTCAAAACAATTGGGGAAGCTTGGGATCTATTTAAAACTACGATCCTAGAAGCTCAAAAAATATATATTCCGCAGGTTAGGAAAGGCACAAACAGGTATAGGAAAAAGCCTGCATGGTTAACAAACAGAGTAATGGAGGCTGTAAAAAGTAAAAAGAATTCCTTTAAGCAGTGGAAAGCTAGTCACAGTGAGGCTGATAAAACGGAACACAGGCTATGGCAAATAAAATGCAAGTCTGAGGTCAGGCAGGCAAAAAGGGAATATGAGGAGCATATAGCAAAAAACGTAAAAACCAACAATAAAACTTTCTTCAAATACATTAGAAACAGGAAACCAGCCAGGGAGGCAGTGGGGCCCTTGGACGACCAAGGGGTAAAAGGAGTATTGAAGGATGATAGGGAAATGGCTGAGAAGCTAAATGCATTTTTTGCCTCCGTCTTCACTGTGGAAGATGAGAAGTGCTTGCCCACTCCAGAACCACTGATTTCAGGAGGGGTGTTGGAAGACCTGAGTCAGATTGAGGTGATGAGAGAGGAGGTCCTAAAACTGATAGACAACTTAAAAACTGAAAAATCACCAGGCCCAGATGGCATACATCCGAGAGTTCTGAAAGAACTCAAATGTGAACTTGTAGATCTCCTGACAAAGATATGTAATCTTTCCTTAAAATCTGCCTCCATTCCTGAGGATTGGAAGGTAGCTAATGTCACTCCCATCTTTAAAAAGGGTTCCAGAGGAGATCCGGGAAATTACAGGCCAGTCAGTCTGACGTCGATACCGGGTAAATTGGTGGAAACCATTATTAAGGAAAGAATTAGTAGGCACATAGATGAACAAAACCTATTGAGGCAGACTCAGCACGGTTTCTGTAAGGGAAGATCTTGTCTCACTAACCTGTTAGTGTTCTTTGAGGGGGTGAACAAACATGTGGACAAGGGGGATCCAATAGATATTATTTACCTTGACTTCCAGAAAGCTTTTGATAAAGTTCCTCATCAAAGGCTCCTAAGTAAGCTCAAAAATCATGGGATAGAAGGACAAGTCCTTTTATGGATCAAAAACTGGCTAGTTCATAGAAAACAGAGAGTGAGTGTAGGTGGGCAATTTTCTCAGTGGAGGGTGGTAAGCAGTGGGGTACCGCAGGGATCAGTACTTGGTCCACTGCTTTTTAACTTGTTCATTAATGATTTGGAGATGGGAGTAAGCAGTGAAGTGGCTAAATTTGCGGATGATACAAAGTTGTTCAGGGTGGTGAAAACCAGTGAGGATTGTGAGGCACTCCAAGGGGATCTGTCAAGGATGGGCGAGTGGGCGTCAACATGGCAAATGGGGTTCAATGTGGCCAAGTGCAAGGTGATGCACATTGGAGCCAAAAATCCTAAATATAAATACACATTGATGGGGTCTGAACTGGCAGAGACTGATCAAGAGAGAGATCTTGGAGTTGTAGTGGATAACTCACTGAAAATGTCGAGACAGTGTGTGACTGCAATAAAGAAGGCCAATGCTATGCTGGGGATTATTAGGAAGGGTATTGAAAACAGATCAGCCAATATAATAATGCCCCTATATAAATCAATGGTGAGACCTCATTTGGAATACTGTGTGCAGTTCTGGTCACCACACCTTAAAAAGGATATTATAGCTTTGGGAAAAGTGCAGAAAAGGGCAACTCGAATGATAAAAGGGTTGGAACACTTTCCCTATGAGGAAAGGTTAAAGCGCTTAGGGCTCTTTAGCTTGGAGAAAAGACGACTGAGGGGTGATATGATCGAGGTTTATAAGATTATGCATGGGAAAGAGCAGGTAGAGAAAGAGGTACTTTTCTCCCTTTCTCACAATACAAGAACTCGTGGGCACTCCATGAAACTGCAGAGCGGTCGGGTTAGAACGGATAAAAGGAAGTACTTCTTCACCCAAAGAGTGATTAACACATGGAATTCACTGCCACAGGAAGTGGCGGAGGCTACAAACATGGACGGCTTCAAAAGGGAATTAGATAAGCATACAGAGCAGAAGTCCATCAGTGGATATTAGCCACAAGGTATAGATAGGGGCTCTGGGGCAAGTGATGCTCTGTCTTCTTGGTGCTTGGGGGGGTCAACAGTGGGAGGGCTTCTAATGTCCTGGCCCCACTGCTGGACCTCCTGATGGCACTGGTATTTCTGGCCACTGTGTGACACAGAGTGTTGGACTGGATGGGCCTTTGGCCTGATCCAACATTGGCGTCTCTTATGTTCTTATGTATGTCCATGTCAGAAGACCCAGTTCTGAAATGTGTGTATTTTAATTATGAATCTTGATTGAGCTGTTAAGAAACCTAGAAAGTGATTAAGTGGATTAGAATTGTGAAACATTTTTCCTACCACACTCACCATTAAATTTTAGCCTATGTCTTTGCTCTTGTTGGGGTTTTGAGATAGCTGAATACTAATGGCAGGTGAGAGTTTTATCTAACACTTTGTTCTGATGCAGTTATATGAAGAAAAAAACACTTTAGATACAGAATGTTGGCTTTAAAATATCTTACATTTACAAGCTGTGTAGTGCTTTTACAGTAGAATCTTATGCAGAATTATTCTGGGCCGCACTCATTGGTTTCAGTGGCCATCAACTGGTGTAACTTTGCATAAGATGATCTGACTGTATAGAGAGTGCTTTATAATTGCAAAAGCCCTATTATTTTTAAAGGTGAGGCTTATTGTGGCTCACTCATCATCACCCAGTGAATTCCTATCTGAACTTTAACTCTCTCAAGTCCAGCTCGCTACCACTAAACCACACTTAATAAATGAAGTGTTTTAATGTTTCTGGGTTTTAATATCATGCTGTTGTTACAGGCAACAGTGAAGACATTCCATTTTCCAGACCCTCAGATCTAGATGTTCTCCAATCAACCCCATTCAAGCCTTTGTCACTGAAAACACCTCCCCGTGTTATCTCGCTCAGTGAACAACCGCTAGATTTCCTGGATCTGGACAGAGCTCCTGCTCAGACTCCTCAAAATGAAGAGGCTAGTATCCATTCTTTCTGGGTCCGTCACATTTTGTTTCGCGATTTTATTTAGCAAGGAAGTAAGAAAGGCATCCAAGTATTTCCTGCACAGTGTACTCCATGTCAGATTGGTACTGAACAGGGAACAGCTTTGTTCTGTATAATATAGAGTATACCTAATGTGAATATTTTCCGTTTAAAGGGAAAGTACTCCCAGTTATTTTTCATGGCCTCCTTGAGTGCTTGGCTGCTGCAGTACCCTCTGGTTTTACTGTACTGGAATGGAATGACAGGAGAGTTCCAATGTGGCAGAACCAGGAAAGAGAACAGACAGTTGGGATGGGAACCGTTAGAACCGTTGGATAGAAGGACAGAAAGTGAGGAGATAGCATCAGAGTGAGGAATTGTCTGGTAGGACTGGGGAAAGAAATAACTCTTTACTTGGAATATTCTTAGTAAATATGTTAAGTGATAATTCAGTAGTGGTTATTCTGTTTTTATCGATATTTGAAAATATAGGAATACCTGTTCTCCATCAGTGAAGGAAGGTAACCTTGAATAGATTAAACCTCCTTCTCGCTCTGCGTATGCAAATTGATTTCAAAGACATCCATATCTGGCTGGAGGTGTGCTTCCAGTGCATGCCCTCTTTCTCCACGGCAAAGACCTTCTTCCAGAGCATGCTCTAGTTTAGGTCTATCTTCTCTAATGGCTCTTTCATTGTGGTCCTTCTGAGACTTTGAAACATCTCATGTGCTCCATTGCTTTTTCTGCAGCCTTCTGTCTGATGTCTGTGGCTGGTCAGGCAAAACACAGACAGGCACAAGGGCTTGTTATGTGAGTTGCCTGTGGAGGGTGCAGCAGAAGAGAGAGAACCAGTAGCAGCGCTTGCCTCTGGATCCTGACACTGTTCCTTCGGTGAAGGCCTTATCTGTAATACAGGGTGCTGTTGTCTGGCTCAAAGAAACAAATCTGCTGAGGTTAATTAATATGCCCATTAGAATTATTCACATGCTTTCTTGGGATAGTAGAAATGCAGGTACGGTAGATGCTCACTTAAAGGTAGTTGTGATCTTCATAATGCTTTATATAGTGCTCCTAAAGTACTTGGTGTGCTGTTTTATCTCAGCAGTTACAATAGCCCAAAAAAGTAGGCTGGGATGACCACCTTCAGAGTCTTGGTCTGAGGCCACAGAGGAAGGTTGTGACTGAGGTGTGATTCAGTTGAGGTCTTCATGCTTCAGCAGTTTGTCTTAGTGCAGAATTTAATT
>NW_015170283.1:262727-266401 GCF_001447785.1 Gekko japonicus | reverse complement strand
AGACCAAATCCAGTGTTCCCAGCTGCTTTCAGTGCCTGCCACCAATCACCTTTTCCCTTCCCAAGGAACAGTGGAGCCTTGCAAGTGGGAGGCCAGCAGGGGAACAAAGAGAGGTGGAGGGACTTCATTACTCTTACTGAGGTCTCCAGGAGAATTCTTGCATCAGGCAAGGGCGTTCAACTGGGGTCAAAAGTGGTGTGTGACTCTTGACTGCTGCTTTGCCTAGCTGGTCTCACAGCCCTGCATGAAGATTCTAGGCTGTACTCCAGCTTTGTGCCCCAGGCCATGGGAGAGAGCACTGAAAAAACTCCTGCAAAATATTGTCTCTCTCTTCTGGAATGAGCAAAATGCTTTTAAAGATTTTTTAAAAAAATTTAATTTAATTTAATTTTTAATTTTTTAAAATCTGTAGGGTTGGAGAACGACAATTCCTGCATATACTGAAGCCTTGTACCATACTTTCAAGGACATATTTGTTTAAAATGGCTAAGTTTGTCCACAGTTAACAAGCTGTACTGTATTTGATGGCACAGTATTGTTCAGTGTTTTCAGCAGTAAAAAAGTTTAATAAAATATCCAGATAAGCTACTAGTCCCATTTGATGCTATTTCTGTTCAAATTGTACTCTCTCTGATTTCCTATAAAATTTGTGTTTTCTATTTTCACTTTATTTTTTTCTATCTTTATCTCCCCAAGACTATTAGTTTCTCTTCCTTCACAAATCTGATGTCACTTCAGTCATATATAGATGATGTCCTACAGCTTCAAATCTAGATTTGATTATTTGTTATGGGTTGGGTCTAATGGATCCTTATGCTAAGTAAGGAATCTTCCATTGGAGGAGGGAACTTCTTCACCTATGAGAATGAAGGATCTAACTAATTTTTTTCATTGCTTTTTTATGTTATACCTAACATACTTCCCAGTTACAAGTATGGTTCGAATGATAGCTTTTAGCCAGTAATCACAGCTTTAAACTTGAGTACATTCTGTCCAAAATATTTTGCTCTTACTGCACTTCTGCCACATTTGTAAAAGTCCTGGCTTTGTGTAAGTTCATCCAAAACCCTGAGGGTGGTTGTTAACAGAAATCTTTTATGAGCTGTTTGATGTTTTAAAACCATATTGGAATAAGACCCTGCTTTAAAGATTATTCTTGTGGAACCACACAAGTTGCAAAGGATTGTGTATAAATATACTATGTATATATTATACAAAATTAACTTTCTGTTATCTAACCTAAACCTTGCCCCCATATTTGGTTTGTTAATCAGTTTGGTTTTGTTCAATAACAAGAAGTTGCTATTCAGAAAAATCTTATTTTTAGGAGTTACAGGTAAGCTTTATTTTTTAGTTCTTGATTGAGAAAAATTCTCAATTTAAAAACTGGGAATAAGGGGGAAATGGTGTAGTCTAGGATGCATTACACCTACATGAAAGTGGCCTGTTGATCAGCATTAGAGGATCTCTGTTGTCAAGGAGACAGGTGCTAGAAGTTTGTCTATTTCTTGTTTTTGGCTTAATTTTGCAGATTCGCTCAGTCGGAAGGCTGAAAAGAGAACGTTCTATGAGTGAAAATGCAACTCGTCAAAATGGTCAATTGGTCAGAAATGAGTCAATGTGAGTAGAGATCTTCTTGCCATGTGTCAAGTTTAGTCTGTTTGTTCCTTCCCCCTTCATGTCATGCTGGTAAACAATATAATAGCAGAGGACTTCAGCTCTCTTCTGAACTATATGGAAATCTGTATGTTCAACAAAAAAGTTAGTTGGATGTAACATTTCTGACTTTTTTTGTCCTCAGAACTGTATATATTTTTCAGCAGCAGGATTTAGGACAGCTGCTAAATTGTCCATATATTAGAAGTTGGTAGTTTCTTTAAATATGTATACATGACCAAAGTATAATCAAAACATTTTGTCCACTTAAAAAAAAATATCTCAAAAATATCAACAGATTTTCTTAATTTAAGCACAGTTAAGATGTGTCTTGGTTATCAAATTGGTTAGATATATTGGGAGTCATTTAGTAAAAGCTAGCTTAGAATTTAACGTCTGGGTCAGATTCTAAAAACCCACTATGTGAACTGTATAACACGTGCACGGTATGTTTGTGTGTCACTTTTTAAAAATCTGTACTTTTAGCTAGAAAAGCAGTGCTGCTTAATGCTTTGCCCTTAATTTTTAAAAAACGATTCTCTGCTGGGGGGTTTTCTATTTCTGCATGATAAAGAATGTATGTGAAATGTGTTTAGGCTATATTCTTATAGGTTGGAATTCTGTGAGTTGTGTTAAAATTAATCACATTTTCTCTACTTAAAGTACCAACAAAAGCAGCTTATTCCAAATGAAAACTGTAGGGTGTTAGATATCTAATTCCCAAGCCCCCAGTGTGTGAATCAAAAAAATCTACATGATGGGTATAGATGTTTCTGCAAACCATGTATGCAGATTTTTTTTAAATGGGGGATCAAGACAGAACAGCGACATCTGAATGAGACAGCAGTTGTAGGGCGAAAAGCTTTGGCTATAGCAACCCAGATTTCCTGGAAATGGAAGTAGGTAAAATAGGAGAGAAACAAGAATGGTGTGTGGGGGGGGGTGAGTCAAGGGGGAGAGCAGGTAGGGCAATGGTTGGATAAGGGAACTCGGGAGGGGGGGAGATCACAAGGATAGGTAGGGTTGCCAACCTCCAGGTGAAGACGAGATTTTCTGGAATTACAACATCTCCAGATGACAGAGATCAGTTTCTCTAGAGAAAACTGCTGCTTTGGAGGGTGGAGTCTATGTCATTATACCTTGCGCCTGAGGCCCCTCCCACTACCACCCCCAGGCTCTACCCCCAAATCTCCAGGGATTTTCCAACCTGGACTTGGAAAGCCTAAGGATGGGTGATTGGGGGGTAGGGGAAGAGGGAAAGTGAAGAAGCGGCCAGATGAGGGCACCAGAGGGGGGAAAGCCCTGTTAGGGAGTCAGACAAGGGCACTGAGGGGAGAATGTAAACATCAGGGCTTTGAATTGGTGCCAGCTGTAAGAGAACATCTGCTGGAACTGTCCCTGCAGCTGTTCTCTCAGTCATGAGGATAATTAATCACAAAGGTTGGAAGTTCTGTCTTTGCTGCCACCCTTGGAGGTGCTTTCCAGCCTCTGAGGGTGGCTACAAAGGTGGGACCAGCAGCTTCTCTCTATCCCTTGTGGATGGCTGAAAAGGTGGAAAGAGTCCTTACTTCTGTGGTCATCCTCAGGAAATAGCAAGGAGTTGCTGTGATGATCCAGGCAGTTGTGTTTGGATAAGATCATAGAATCATAGAGTTGGAAGGGACCTCCAGGGTCATCTAGTCCAACACCCTGCACAGTGCAGGAATTTCACAAATATCTCCCCCCCCCCCATGACCGCTGTTCCATGCCTTGAAGATGACAAAAAACCCTCCAGGATCCCTGGCCAAACTGGAGAAAAATTGCTTCCAGACCCCAAGTGGCAATCGGCATTTCCTTGAGTGTGTAAGAAGGGGCCACAAGAACTAAGCACTGGCAACCCTTCGTGCCTTCCCTCTCATGATCTGCCTAAGTTCACAGAATCAGAATTGCTGTCAGATGGCCATCTAGCCTCGATTTGAAAACCTCCAAAGAAGGAGAGCCCAGCACCTCCATAGGAAGCTTGTTCCACTGAGGAACCG
>NW_015170283.1:228224-262708 GCF_001447785.1 Gekko japonicus | reverse complement strand
CTCTAACTGTCAGGAAGTTCTTCCTAACGTTTAGCTGAAAACTCTTCTGGTTTAATTTCAACCCACTGGTTCTGGTCCGACCTTCTGGGGCAACAAAAAACCACTCCGTACCATCTTCTGTATGACAGCCCTTCAAGTACTTGAAGATGGTTATCATGTAAGACTTGCCTTAAGTCTCTTTTCTTCCAGTTAAAGTATTTCTCTTAGTCTTATTCGCAGTTGAAAGGAATATGGTGACATTCACCACTGAAATCCCATGTGGATTGGAATGTCTAGAACACAGAGATGCCCTGACCTGGATAGCCCAGGCAAGCCCAGTCTTGTCATATAGCTAAGCAGGGTTGACTCTGGCAAGTACTTGGATGGGAGACCTCCTTGGAATACCAGCGGTCAGGAGGCGGGGGCAGACTTTTTTCAGGCCACCTCTCTGAATATCCTCCAGGCCCCCAGTAGGGGTCAGTATCCAGAGGTTGCCATGACTTCCAGGTGCACACACAGTCAGTCACCAGAGGTTGCCATGACTTCCAGTTGCACATGCGCACACACATGCACATATGAAAAATACAAAAATTTTTTTTAAAGAAAATAAAAAATAGAATTACAGAAATGTCGCTTGCTGTGACATTCTGATAGGTAGACCTGAGAAGAAAAGGCTGAGTCCCCAGGCTGCTGCCTCCAAGTACTATCCATTCAAGTGTTCAAGCACTTTCCCAAGCTGTTATGCAACATTCGGTAAACACCTTTTTTCTATCCACCAGGATGATGAGTCTGTATGTGTGTAGCTATGTCCTTGCCATGGCAGCAGCTCTGTCACACAGACATCTTCCACATTCTAGTATGCACTGTGCCATCAAGTTCTAGTACAGGGGTGTCAAACTCATTTGTTATGAGGGCCGGATCTGACATAAATGAGACCTTGTTGGGCCGGGCTATGTGTGTCACAAAATGTAATGCCAGGTAGCAGAGATATAAACTTTATAAAGGCCACAAACACATAAGGCTGGGGTTTTTTTTACATAAAATAAAAACATGCTTAAAAATTAGCAGTCTTGCAATATTTTGTTTATTTAACAGTGTCTGATAACTGACACCTCTTGCTATGAATTATTGCATCAAAATGTCTGTGCTGTTGCAATCTTGAGTATGCTGTTCAGGTGTGTATCTGTAAGCTGCAAATCTTTGATGACACAGCAGCAGCAGAACTGGAAGAAGAAGCAGAAGACAGCCAGTTCCACTGCGGGCCTGATAGAAGTCCTCTGAGGGCCTGATCTGGCCCCCAGGCTGCACGTTTGACACCCCTGTTCTAGTATGTTAGCTCAATGAAAAAATTCTACAACAAATTATGCAACTTCTAAAAGAAGAATTTGTGTGATTCTTTTTCTTCTCCATCTTTCATGAACAGTGTTTTTACATTGTTGTCTCTGCACCTGCCACACTAGTGTATGGAGTGGCTTTACTGGCAGCTATTAGAACAGAGAGAATTGTTAATGTTTTCCAATGCTAATGAGAGCTAGTTACAAGAAATAATAAAATAATAATGCCTTGCTTCATGACCTTACATTTATTCAAAAGGCTTCCTGTTTAAGATAATCACAGTTATTATTTGTTGTGACCAGGGCTTTTCTTCTTTTTTTTAAAGAGGTGCCGGAACTCTCAAGAGGGAAATGAAGTTTTCAATCTATATACTGAAAACTCATGAACTTTTAAACATTTTTAAAAGAACTTTGTCAAAGAGGTTCTGGAACTCCATTCCAGTGCGTTCCCCCAGAAAAAAAAGCCCTGGTGGTGGCACTGCCCTGAAACTCTCCTGAGAATTAAAGTGGCACAGCTCCCGTTAATCCACACCGCTGAAGTTGAAATGTAATCTTGACCGCTATTAACCATTCCACAAATCAAATGTGTCTTTAATTGTGTTTCTCTCTGCAAGACTGACGAGATGCCTGAAAGAATTTTCAGTAGGATGTATATTTGCTTCAAGATATAAGTCTTGACAAAATTTTACCAGTTTTAAAAATGGGTTGCTTTGCCTGTGATGTATACAGGCAAATATTTGGCCTTAAAATTAATAGGTTTTTTTAAAAAGACCAGTTCAGACTAATTTTTCTGCCAAAAACAATTATATGTGATAGGGAAGACCCTGAGTCTTCCTTGGTACAGTATCCAGGCCTGAACCTGCTAGACTTCCTTGAATTAATGTAACATGCATTTAAAATTCAGCGAACATCAGACCAAATTATCTGCTCAGTTCCTGGATTGTGTGTGGGATATGGATTGTGTTGTTTTGGTTTATGCACATTGGTTTTATGCATCTTGGCCTTTTGCAAATGTTAAACTCCTGCAGTGACATCCACTGGGCCTGGAGGTGAGATAGGTGTGCCAGGTGGGTAGGACAAGAAGACACGATCTCTCTTCCCCTTCATGTAGCTTGTTGTTACAGAGAAGTATCTGAATAGAGAGGCTGTTTTCAAGTTCTCAGTTCCTCTCCCTTCTTTGTTAGGTAGTCAATACTTGAGGTTACCTTTTACTTTTCTTTTTTTAAGATAGAAATGTCAGGATCTGGAATCCATAGTTGATTTTGACACTGCAGTTTCAACAGGGGGGCATAAAGTATTTAATAAACCTTTGTTGCTTATGCTTTGAGAGAAGCTTTGCATGTTTGCAATTGCTGGAGTAAGTGGCTCCATTTCTCAGTAACTGCTGAGAAAGTATATAATTCCTTCTCAAGGTTTAAGATGAAAAAGATTCTGCATGTGCGTCTGTGTTCACTTCCTATAGTTATTTGGAGTATGATGTTCGTGACGGTGGTATGAAAGTTCGATGTAGAAGTGATTTTTATCCTGAACATCTGTGTATATGGGTGCGGCATTGTACCCTACTAACCTGAGAGTGTTTCTTAGCTGGATCAACCCCACGTTCTTTCAGACATTATATGCACAATCAGCCTTGCAGAAGGTCCCTGGGGCAGTTCTTGTGAGGTGAAAGGCATAAACATGTGCAAGATGCTAATCTGTAGATTTCTTCCTTCAGTGAACTTGGATTCTCAATTATAAAATCAGTTCCAGGGGCTGATTTTTGTGGTGTGTGAAGGTAGCCAACCTGAAAACAAACTTCAGTTTACATTAAGTATTGGTGAAAAGCTTACTAGATATTTTCGGGGAAAATGCTCATTGTCACATCTCGTCTGCAGAACTTGTCAGCAAGAGCCCTTAATTAAAGGAGACAAACGAGATCAACAGAGAGAACTTTTTGCTTATTGTATATACATCTCTTTCTAGATTCTGCACAGAAAACCTTTTCCTTAGCAGACCTCACAATCGCTCACTGAGCAGCTTGTAACCTGTTCCTTATATGGAGAGTTCTTAAAAACTGTCGGTTGTAACTCCCTACACTGTGTTTTTGGGAAAAGATGCACAAAAGGGATTATTTTGCTTGGGATCTTTGCATTTGTCTTACATCAAGCCACATCTGCAATATTGTTCCTGGTTCTGATCTGATTTGGTGTGGAACAATTTCCCCATGTTTAAGACTTGTCTTATACACTTCTCCTTCAGAGGAAGCTGTATTGAGCACAGCTAGACTTACCCATGAGTAAATATGCATGGGCTCTGCCTGCGTTATTTTAGAACCCTGCAGGTAATTTGTGTGATTACATTGTTTAGTTAGGATTCTATCTTACATGAAGCATGGTGCTCATTTAGGATATCTGTTCTGAATAGTATCAGTGATTTATCTTACAAGCAGCCTTTAAAAGGGCACCCTGTCAGCACTTCATGGAAGTGTTGGTAGAATTCATGTTCATTTGTAGCTTGGCTGGTATTTCCTCGAATAGAAAGTTAGTTTCTATTAGAATAGGTAGTTATGTTGTATTATCCGGGTTGCAAGGTAAGATAGGGCTGCAAACCTGAGCATAGTTCCTTGGGACCAAGTGTGTCTTAAACCTTTTGATATTTTTTGATCGGATATGCTAAGGGTTGGAATGACAGCTTCTCTTGAGTGATTTGCTTGCGTTAAACCTGAGTGGCAGTGGTCCACTGAAAAGCGGTCATGCAAAACAGAGTGTAGTTACAATATGTAGCCCAAATATAGTGTTTTCCCAAGGAGGTCTGGTTTATTCACAAGAGCTATTTGTACAAATAAAAGCCCTACACAACAGACAGTTTTGACAGAGCATTACTCTAGGACATAAATTTTACACGGGGACATGTATTACAGTGTCATAGGTTGAAACATGTTTTCCCTTTCCACGGTAATCGTCCTGCTGCTCTCTCTCCCCCACCCCAAAGTTCTGTTGTTTCTCCTTTCTGTATTTTCTTCTGTCCAAAAAAAGGCCCAAAACAATATTATCTAAAAGCTGTTTGTGACTCTGGAGAGGAGGTTGGACCATAACTGCTTTTGAAATTTATTGCAGAATAAACCAGAACTACTTCGTATTAATGTTCATCAGGTTCACTTAAAAAAAAGTTAGCTGAAAATATACTTGCGACCTCTCCATTTGATGGGACTTCTTGTCAAAGGTGCTTGTCATGAGCTACTTAATAGCACTCATCTGTATTTACCCTTTTAGTAAGGGACAATAAATGTTAGTATCTTGATTGATGTTGTTATTGATGCTTGAAATTAAACAGCAAAATATTTAAAGACAGCATAAGATTTTGCTCAGTATTTTTTTATCCCTTCAGATTGTCCCTTCCTGAAATCATACTAGGATCTCTCAAGAGTCAGCATTTGAAATATAATCCAATTGAAGTTAATACTGAAATGTGCATTTCTAGTGCTAGTCTGTACTATAATTTATTTTCGAATCAAGGCACAGCTTTGGACACATAGTATTTGTTTTGGAGATAAATTCTTAAGGGCATTTAAAAGCAGATCCTGTTGGGAGCTTTGTTTAGAGTGATGGCTGGAATTCTTCAGCAATGTCTGTCTTTCTCTCTCTCTGTGTTTCTGGTATAGTCCCATTTTTGCATGCTCTAGCCTCATATTTGTATACCAAAACATACTATCACTACTGTTTTAGCTAAACATCTGTTTTCCAAAACGTTTTAAGCATATCCCTCCTCTTTCTGTTCCTGAATAACTGTGTCTCTGATGTTCTTTATTTATACAATTTAACTGTATTCTACTAAAGAATTATTATTCTTTAAAAAATAACAACCCTGCATCTTACCAGGTCTGTTATGTGTTAACATAAAATTTCTTGATCACCATGGATCAAAAATGAGTTACTTTTACATTACCTTTTGGCTCATGAAAAGGATTTCTAGATGTAATTCACACGATAGCCACTAACTCTTCCTTGATGGTGTTTTACCTGTTGATAGGGAAACCATAGGACAAAGCAGGACATTTTCAAAAAGGGTTGATTGGTGGGTAAAACTTTTCCTGACTAAAACCTGACATCAGTGTTTCTCTCTTCATTTGCCACGCTTGCACAAACAGTGTGACACCATCACCTCAACAGGTTCGTGTCTGCCCTCCCCAAATGTTCTCTGAAGATGGATCTAATCTTTACTCTGCTCGGGGCATTTTGTCGCTCATCCAGTCTTCCACCCGTAGGGCTTACCAGCAAGTCTTGGATGTGCTGGATGAAAATCGCAGGTGATTGGCCATCACTGATTCTGCCCAGTTTACTGCTTCTTACTTCCCTTTCCTTTCTTTTTTTTAATTGGTTTTGATTTTTTAAGTAATACGGAATAAAATTTACTTGTTTTTGCTTTCTTTTGCTTTTGCTGTTTGTGAATGATGTTTCCAAAATTCACATTTCATGGGTTGTCTCCACTCTGATCCAAGAAATAAGATAAGATCCCCATTTCTTTCTCAGTGGAAATCAAAAACAGAGCAACAAGGTTGAAAAAATGTACAATCCAGACCAAGTTAACCCGTCTAAGTCCTGTTGATTTCAGTGGGTGGAGGCTTTTTCCCTTTCTGATCACACTAGGGAATGTAGAATGGCATTAGTTACTCACCAGTACCACAATGTATTCAGAAACAAAGTTGAAGGCCTGTTAGTATTGTGGAAAATCTAGGTGAAAAAGTATTGACTGATTTTGGCTCTGTGCTATTGTCTTCAGTTGCCTATGGTTCTTGCTGTTAGAAGAAAACTGCAGTAGTTGTACCCTGAAAGGCAAACTGTGTAGGGACTTAAGACACAAGTTGGAAGGAAAACAATTCTTGAGACCCAGTATATGGAGAAGGGCCCTGTGTACCTGGGTCCTTCAGATCTACCAAAGTCTTTGCTTGCTATTTGTACATTAATTAATTGGTAAGCAAATGTTGATCTGTGATTAAAGCTGTAGATTTTGTAGTACTTGTATATAACATTGTTTTAAAATATTTGTTTCCAGGCAAAACTATAGGTAGTGTCCTTCTAATTTTCCACGTTTGAGTTTGAATCCTGTTAATGTTGAGGCCCTCTCTCTTGCTTTATTGTATAGTCAGACTTTCAACCTTTATATTTACTTGTTAAGATCATAGAACAACCAGGATTGACATGCAGACAGAATCATCAGTACATCTACATACAGTAAAATTTCAACACCGCATAGGCAGCTGATTTCAATACTACAGACATAATTAATAAAAAGACTTAACTAGCTGCTTCCTTAGTAAACATGCTGAGATGCAAAATTTGGCCACCTTAAAGTTGGCCTCAGATTTCCAGTGAGAATTCCACATATTCTGTGTTGCTTAGAGGATTTGTAACATGGTTGTCAGGAATTTCAGCTACATGAGTGGCCTTTGCCAAAATGAAGTTTTTAACACTTACTTTAAAACCCCTGCAGTGCATGTGATGACTCTTGTGAGTGTTGACATGAGGACACTATTAGGTGAAAGGTCCTGTTCCACATCCTAAAACTTTTTATATCTTAATGCTATAGTTCATAGAATGAAGCAAGGGCTATATTAGAATCCTTGTATGTTCCAAGATCAGTGTAAGAGGCTTACAGTGGAGAAGCAGTGTCTCTGATTCCTTCCTCCATGCCCCTTTACTAATCTTGGAACAATAACTATCTGGTAAATATGGTTCTTCTTCCTCCCTATTCTCCTCCCCTCAATTAAAAATTATTCAAATGTCAAAAGCAGACTTCAGAAAATTGATCATATTTCCGTGAAGGTTTTGTTGTCTATCTGGTGTTCTGAAGTTAATACACTACCTGGAAAGAACAGACATTCGGTTTTAGTAGAATAGTCCAGAACTAGTGCTCTCTCCAATGTGTATATGGGATTTACATGATAAAGGGATTCTTGTTTATTTCCAATGATGGTAGTAGTACTGTGTACTCTATAGAGAAGTACATGCCCCATATTTTGAAGTGAATGGAGTGTGCTCTTCCTCAAACATTCCGTATGTACATAGTGAACTGGATGAGAGTTTATGGCATGAATCCTCTGACAGTGTTCCACATGTACTTCACTTTGGCCAGAGCATGACTCACTTGCTCTAATGCTTGCACTTCCGCTTGCACAATGGCTCATTGAAAACCTCTGTCTTGCACAAACAAAAGTACTAGAGGCAGACGAAGGGATCTTATGCAATCATAGGATCCAGGCTACTGTGAGCATGTGCATAATAACTTTGCTTTTGTTCTGATATTGATAAAAAGTTGTAAAGAGCCATATAAACTGTTGTTGCAAGTTCTACACCAGTTTGGTATAGTGGTTACGAGTGCAAACTCTAATCTGAGAGAACTGAGTTTGATTCCCCACTCCTCTACATGTAGCTGCTGGGTGACCTTGGGCAAGCTACAGTTATCAGAGCAGTTCTCTCAAGAGCAGTTCTCAAAGAGCTCTCTCAGTCCCATCTACCACACAGGGTGTCTGTTGTGGGGAGAGGAAGGCAAGGAGATTGTAAGCCACTGAGTAAAGTGTATAAATCCAATCTCCTCTTCTTCTTTTGCCCACCAGATAAAATAGGTATGCAGCGTGCTCTCTTATTAGAATCACTGGGGCAAACTGTCCAGTGTATGAAGCAGGCTATTGGTCATATATACCTGACTTCTACAGTTTGTTTCTTTTGTCTTCATAACAGTTCTCCAGTTTAGATCACTGTTTCTTCCCTTTATACCGAAGCAGTAGATTAATTGATGATGACTTGTTCAAGACCACATGAGAGGGCATGGCAGAAGTTAGAGCAGACCATGGTGGCTGTCACACTTTTCGCAGATCTAAATACATGCTGGGATGGCCAAAGCTAGGATAAGCCCTTGTAATTGCTGCATCTAATAATAAACTGATCTCTGTGTGAATAATAAAGGCCACAACCCATATCACTTACAGATAAGATAGGGGACTCTGCCTACTCTGGGGGACTCTCCAGTGTGCAGAAAAATGTGTTATAAATAACCCAAAAGAACAACCTGATGAAGGCTTAATATTCTGGAAGGGATGTTGAAAGCAAATGAGTTGGTTTAAGAAGATAGGAGAAATCAGCCTACTCAAAGTCCTCAGTACTTAGAGAATCCTGGAAGGAGAAATTTTGAGGTGTGGGGTAGGATTTTCAAATATTATCTGCTCAGCCCCTCCCCCCCGGGTCCCAGATTGTTACCTTCCATGCAAAAGTCTATTTTAAAAAATCTAAATCAGGAAAGTGAACTTGAAAAAACAAATCCCTGCAAAATCACCTAAACATTTCTTTAAAATTAAAATTGTTTTTAAAATTTCATGGGGAAATTATATACATTGTATAGATATTTTTCTGTTATGTGCATTGACAAGAGTGTCCTGGGTAAACTTTGTAAAAAAAAAAAAAAAAAAAACTTTTGCAAAGCTCATTTTTGGGAGGAGGGAAAGGATATGTTCTTATTCCTGTCCAATACACAGTTCTGTTTTGAATGAGGTTTCTCTACTCTGCATGTAGGAATGTGAAATTTGGAACAATATATCTCTTGCATGGCTACAAATGCTGCTTATTTTATAATATTTCGAACTATACTATTGCTTTTATTGGCTTTGATAGCATATTCTCACTGTTTAAAGTTATGAAATCTTACAGTGAATTTTGGCTTTCTTCTGATTTTCTGATACATTTTTGTTGTTGTTTTTGCCAGCTATGCACCTACTGCTTAGGTTGGGTGCATGTTGTACTGGTAAAAAATGTTGAGAATTTATCACTGCTGAGTTAATTCTATGATAAACTAACTCTTCTCTGTTTACATGTTTTTCCTCTCCCCTGCAATATTCCCTGTGGGGAAAACTGACTTTATGGGACGTTCCTGGTATAGGGCAAACTACCTGAGGTGGGCAAGATACATCTTGACACATCTGAAAGATATCTAAAACAATGAATACTTGTATCACCATACAAGTATGTTATCTCCAGAACATTAATAAACATGCCTGGGGGTAGTGACTACTAAGTGGTACAGTGCTAAATTAATCCTGTTCATATTTCCCATTACCTCTTTTTATTTCATTTAACTTGGACAATGAAAATTAGTCAGTTTAACTTTCATTTTTAACAATCCAGTGTTTTAATTTGCAGGAAATAAAAAATAGTTGTTGTAGGAGGGTTTCATTCTCTAACGTCAGAAATTGCTAACTACATTTGCAATACGGGACGCCGTGATTAGAGGAGGGGGAGATATAAACATGACCTTTAAGAGGCAGATATAGTAAAGCAGAGTCAATGGGTTAGTAATATTTCACTTTTGTGCCACTATTCCTTTGGAAAGACTTGCAAAGCATTAATCATCTCTTCCCATATGTCCCTGTATGCCAGCTCTCCTGGACATCACCATCTGTTGTTGTTTTTTGGCATCTATTGGAGCCCATTCCTTTTACGTTGTGATCCTCACTTTATGGAACATGCTTCCTGAGGAAGTAAAAGACTCATCCCCTCTAGAGGTTTTTAGAAAGTGCTGCAAGTTTGTTTGCACGGGCATTTAGTGGGGCCCAAGCTGTAGATGGGGGTTCATTGTATAGTGTTGGCAGGGATGATACGTTTTACATTAGTGGTTTTGATGGAATAATTTCTAAGCCACCTCGACTTGCAAAGAGGCAAGTGGAATATAAATATTTAAGTAAATGAATAGCATTAACTAAAAGTTTGATTAACTGGAAGAAATATCTAGAAAGGCCTAAAGCTGTTGCCAAATGCTTCTGTGTGGAACATTAATACTTAAGGTAGTTAGGGGGTGAGATACTTAGTATGATGAAGCATTCATTTGATTTTTTGAAAGCGAAACAATATTTTCCAGTCAACAAATATGATTGTTAGATCATGGGGAATCATAGCTCTGATGATAGGTCCCGTGCTTTGCAATGCAGCAAGGTTTCTAGTTCAATTTTTCCTGCTGTCTCCACGCAGGGCTGGAAAAGGCCTAGAAGAGCAGGACTGATTTCCCACAAGCAGCTGCACCGGCTCCGCTTCCCTTTCCCCCGATTGCATTGGTCAGTTTCCCACTACTTGCTGCGTGGCCACGTTTTGACCCACAGCATCCCTCCATTTCCCCCCAGGTCTTTACGATCCTTGTTTTTTGAGATTGCGAAGATGTGGGGGAAATCAGGGGATGCTGCTGGTCAAAATCTGGCCGCACAGCAAGTAGTGGGAAATTGATGAATGCAATTGGGGGAAAGGGAAGCGTGAGGGCGGCGCAGCTGCTTGTGGGAAATCGGTCCAGCTGCCAATCTCAATACTCCATCAGTGATGTAGTATAAGAAGGCAGAGTTGTATATTCATGAACCTGCCATCTGCCTCAGTATTCCACATACACTTTTTGTTCTAGACACTTCTCTTCTTTTAAAAAGCAGCATGTTCTGCATTTGTGAGGGGTAAGGGACAGTGGGGAAGCCTGCTTCTCCCCTTCTACTACACTTCCTAGCCACCAGTTAAGCTGGTAAATGCATATCATCTTCTCTCCATTCCTTCTTAAAACTGGATCTGATTGTCCACTTCACAGGCAGCACAGAGTCCAGATTTAACATTTGAAAATAATCTCAATAAGCAGCCAGTTCATACAAGTGGTATGGACATCCTTGTATAACTCATCACTCGATGGCTTATCGCTTAATGATAGAGGTGAATGTCTTAATTCTCTCTTTAAAGTGGCATTGTGTGTGAGATGATGTTGGATGATACAAAAACTATGTACACAATGTCTCAACGTGATACACATATGAATGTAAAGGTGTTAAAGCACTTTTACCAACAGAAGAATGAGGTGGGGTCAGTATTAGCCCACCACCACCACACATACTGCAGATCCCTCTTTTGCTTCCCATGTTGCTCCTGCAGGTTCCCTGTTTCCCAAGAGTAGTATTTCAGGGAGCTCAGCTGGTTGCACTAGGTTGAGGGAAAGTTTTGTTCCACTGACAGAACTCTGTGGTGCCTAGATAATGTATTCCACAAGTGGTGTGCATTTCTGTGTGGACTCGTCTTAACTAAGCCTGGTTATTATTGTTTTCCTTCCACAAATGTATTTTGAAATGTTAGTATAATGCCCTCCCTCCCTCCCTCCACACACCAGAGTGGATCAATACGTTATAAGGTGTATAATACTGACAGTGAACACGGTGGCCCCATTTGGATTTATGTTCTTTTTCCTGATGTCATTATGCTGTATATGTCTCTGCTCCAAACCCCATATTTGGCTGCTACTTGCAGTGGCAGAAAAACTCTCAGTATAATGACCTGGGACACAGGGTCAGTTGTAGTACCTGTTATTAAAGACCAAGAAATGAAGTCAATACAAGGCTGCCATTAAGTGTGGTCACAGTATGTTCTTATAATATATATATTTCCATTCTAAATAGAGTTAATACCACTTTCTGTCTGACAACAGTGTACTTAATAGCATTCATTCTGTTTTGGTTTTGACGAATATTAAAATCTAAGTGCCAACTAGCTTAAAAAGTTGGACTTGGTGACAGGAATCTGGTAACTACAAAGATCAGGAAGCCAGTTTGTCCTAATTGACTCTGAGAAAAGCTTGTTCCCAAGTTTTTGGGGGTGGGGGAGTTTTGGCCCATAATTTTGACTATAATAAACATTCAAGTTTGTTAGAATGTAGATGTTTGTGGCTTCTGAGTACCAGCTCAAGCTGAATCCAAAGTAGCTGTGAATAGGAATTCTCATCTGTCTATAGTAGAATTTTGTGATATTTTCTGTATACATTGGTACAGATGGTTAGTCTGTACCATTAGTCCTTGACACCACTAGCTATCTTGATAGATTATAGCTATCTTGTCAGATTATATTAATTTAGGAATGATGTACCTTTCTGCGAGTATGCCAGAGGAAGGCAGTCAGGCTGGTTCAGAGAGACATTTTTTTAAAGTTAGGTTGTAGTTTTAAAAAAATTGATCTGATTGTAGAACCACAATTTTGGACATGCACACAAATTTGTATTAAAGGGTGAGGGTAGTCATAAATTTGCAGTGCCATTCTAAGCGAGTTGTGCCCTTCTAAGCCCATTAACTTCACTAGAGAGATGTATCTGCTTGGGATGGTACTGTGAGTTATATGACTCCTAGAAAACATGTGAAATTGTTTAACTTGAATTAGAGCAAGATGGTTCAAAGATGAGAAAGAGAGAGTTCAGTGTTCCACAGCTGTTTGTGTGAACAAAAATGTTTTTGTCATTCACACCATACTGAAATATTTCTTTTAGAATGTATTTTAAATATTCTAATGGTAGAGTGACAGAAAGTTGCACGAAAACTAAACAACTTGAAGTAAAATTTTGCTAGTACATATACTAACAGTTTCTGTGACAAACAGCATTGAAGGAAGAAAGGGAGAATTAGGTAGGAAACTGGTTGCAGAAGGGACTCATTCAATTATTGGTCTTCTGTCTCTAACTAGCATTTCCCTGTCCTTTCAGATCCGTGTTCCTTCTTTCTCCTTTAAAAATTTGTCCACCAATTAGTCTGAATTTGTATATTAACATGTGTGCATTGGGTTGTTTGCAAGATGAGATTGGCTGGTCACTTCAGACCAAACAAGAATTTTTAGGGACTGTCTTTAATTTGTCATGAGAGAACCCTTACTTTCACTTGCTTCATACTGTATTGGGGAGCTTAAGCTTATTTAACCAGACCTAGTTAGAGTAGACTGGTGAGGTCCTAACTCATAAGGCAGGTTTGGTGTGGCTTGGTGGTTAAGTGAGTTTAATCCCTTCAATTTCACTGTGGCTGATTGGTGGATTGTTCATTGTTGACTTTAGCAGTTGGCTGGGCAGGGAGCAGCCTGTTTGGGGGAAGCTTAGCACCTCATGGCATTGCTTTATGTGGAGGCTAAAATAAATGAAGCTGACAGTCATGCTAGCCAAGATTGGAACCAGGGTGGATGCAGCCCACATTTTGGTAGGCTACTTGATGACAGCATTTCTCACCAAAGTTAGGTTTTTAAAAAATAAATCAATCTCCCTTTAGCTACTAAGATGTGACCATGGCAGGGTGCTTAGCAGAGGCAAGAGGTCATTAAAATTATAAAGTACCTTAGAGTAGAGAATACCACAGTATGGGCTGGCTTGTCTTGCAGTATAAAAGTACAAAATTTATTAAGGTGTACACATATTAAAATATATTCGGGTTAAAAAAATTTCAGTATCAGACTAATAAAAGCATATCGAATATTAATACACATGATGGGTCAACACTTTCCAACTGAAGACCAAACGCGTTTTGGCCTCAAAGGGCCTTCCTCAGTGGTCACTATACAACATAGTATAGACACACATTCAAACATATGTATACAAGATCTTTAGTACACTTATATAAAGGCCAGATCCTGAAATTATAAAAATTGGGGGTATACATATGTTTGAATGTGTGTCTATACTATGTTGTATAGTGACCACTGAGGAAGGCCCTTTGAGGCCAAAACGCGTTTGGTCTTCAGTTGGAAAGTGTTGACCCATCATGTGTATTAATATTTTATGCTTTTATTAGTCTGATACTGAATTTTTTTAACCCAAATATATTTTAATATGTGTACACCTTAATAAATTTTGTACTTTTATAATATATATGGTCAGCTTATCCCTTCTGGTTCGCAGTGTTATCTTGGGTTGAGTTTTTCCCTCCCCCCCCCTTTCCCCCCAGTTTTTGTCTTGCAGTATAACTGCAGCAACAAGCAAGCATCCTGATCCCCCCCCCCAATGCAGCACTGTACAGTAACTTTAATTGTTGAATCTTTGTTAGAATGCTTTACATGTTACCTGTGTTTTAAATTATGAAATGAACTAACTGAGCACCAAAACTTAATTACTTTCAGTTTCTGCTGAACAGGGTCAGTGAAACAGAGGGAATGTGGAGAAATTATATTACCTTTTAACTGTATAGTCTCTTTCTCTCCTTTGTCCTATTTCATACTTGGACCGTTTAGAAAACAGTCAGTGACATAACTTAATGTGGCAATAATGTTTAAAACAAGTTTTTGAGAAGAATGCGGGGGGCGTTCATTGAAGGGTAATTGTAGATGAACCAATTGCCCCCTAAAAGCACCTAGAGAATAAAAATCTGCACCTGTGCCATGGTGATCTGTGGAAGTATGAATCCTCTTAGATCTGCTAAGTAGTTCATTCTCATATACCCACTAATTATCCTGTGATGAATTTGACAAGACAACTGACCACTGTTGGCAAAGCCATGATTTTAACCTTGCATGCTGAACTGTACAAAATCCCCTTTTCTCTCTTTAAAAATTTAAATCCTAGCATTTGGAAGACAAATATGTATGATGTAAGATATCTTTATGCCAGTCTCAGTTCCTGAATATTTTCCTCAAAATTAACATCAGGAAAAGTATGCAAATTGTTAAGATTCCCCTCACTTTAGTAACAATACTGAGCCCGCGTGTGGGGAGGGCGGGGTATAAATGAAATAAATAAAATAAAATATAAAATAAATTTATAAATGAAATGCTTAAAAACAAGAGATTATACTGTGTCATATTTCAGTACAATATAATAGAGATACTCTAACAATTTTGACTCTGGGTTTTGTTATGTTCTGTTTCTCTCTCTCCTGTTTCCTGCTTCTGTCTTGTGTTTTCTGTCTCCAAAAATTTGCCCTAGGCCAGTGTTGCGTGGTGGGTCGTCTGCTGTCACTTCCTCTAACCTTCTTCATGACAACACCAGGTAAACTTGCACTTAGTCAGTCACAATATCCTATATTCACCTTTCACAGAACCTGAGAATGACAATATCCTGGCTATATTTCCTCAAAATTAAACTCCAGAGAGTTCAACAGGGCTGGCATGGCTTAGTGGTTAGCGTGTTGGACTACATTCTAGGATATGATTCCCCTGTTCTGTCACAGAAGCCTGCCACATGACCTTTGGCCTGTCACAGTCTCTCAGCCTCACATACCCTCACAAAGTGGTTGTTGTGACGATTAAGTGGAAGGGAGATGGAACAATGTGAAAAGCTGCTTTGGGTCCCTGATCATGGAGAAATGTGGGATAATTTTTTTAAAAAACCCATAAATAAGTTTACTTCTTGATAGGAGTATTCAGTCTGTGGCACACTGAAAAAATATGTATACCTGAATGGCCTCTTGTTTCTTGTTTTGAGTACTCCACTCCCTACCCAAGATTGTAAAATTCTTTCACTTACATGTCTTTTGCCCAGTATAGTCCATACTGTTTTCAAGGACCTAGTCCTATGCAACAGAAGTAATTGTTCAATTTCTTATTGATGTTAGCATTAAAGAGCATTTTAGGTTGGAGGTTTTCTTTCAAAATGACTAAAACAGTGGTATACTATTAAATCAGTTTAACAGTACATTACACATTAGATTTGTGTAGAGTTCTTAGGCTTGCTAGATTCTATATTTGAAACCTGTTGAAGTTAAATGGGGCTTTTCCAAATAATGCCTGTGGGTTGTGGTGCACAGCTCATTCCTTCTCTTCTTTACTGATGGATCAGACCAGTGGTCCATCTAGTTTAGCATCCTGTTTCATACAGCAGCCAACCAGTCGCCTTGGAGGGCCAACAAACAAGGCACAGAGGCAAAAGTCTTCCCTGATGTTGTCTGCTAGCGCTGGGTTTGAGAGGTTCACTGTCTGAATGTGAAGATTTCCTTCACTAATCATGGCTAGTAACCATTATTTACTTCAATAAATCATTATTTACTTCAGTGGCTGACTATATTGAGTGTGATCATACAAAATAATTTATTCCCTCTGCATTTGATAAGTTTTACTATCTCCATCTCAACTCCTTAGGATGAACACCAAAATGCGAAAAAATATTTGTGTAGGAATTGCTATTTGGTGCAAATGCTGAAAAATTATATACCATATTTTTATTATACAACCTGAGAAAATTGGCTGTGACTGGGAAGAGATGGGTTTGAGGGTTTCTGCTTTTTTTTTTGGAGTACGCATAAGATAGAATAGGATAGGAAGATGGCCAGGACATTTCTGTTTCATCTGCTTTATTTATCCCACCACAATGTTTAGCAAGGTTATGATCTGTTCTGTAAGATGGAAATGAGATACCCTTTATAATGGCAGTACCTAAAGGACTGTGTATGAGCCACTCAGGCCTCTTCGCAACAGCATTTCTGAAACTAATGAAAAACAGAGTGTTCCAGACAAGTGCAGAAATCTGATAGCTAGAAGGTTTCTTATTTGAGAGTGCAGTAAGGAACAGAAGAAACTAAATGGAGTACCTGTCATACCCACCTCAGTGTTCAAGGCAGACTAAGAACATTGCCAGGATAATCCCTTGTGATAGCTGGTCATGCCAAATAAAAATTGCTTCCTCACGAGTAGACCAGGGAGCATTTGTTAATTGGGAGTTAGTTTGCTTCTCTCTCTTTCCTCTCTCCAGTTTCTCTAGCCACCATATGTCACAAAGGACTCTCATAAGGATGTACAGATAGGTGAGATAATCAAAGGAATAAAATTAAAGGGTGGTAACTTGTATGCATTTATATGAAAGATTTTTAAGTGATCTTTGACTACAAGTGACCTAGCTTCTTTCAACATTGTTTTAATGACACTTATTTCACCAAGCATAAAATGTTGTGGATGCATTCAGACATCGCAAACCAACATTTTGTTCTGAACAAGAACAGGCCAGGCAGTCTTTGGGCATGTGCAGCTCTTCCTCTTCTACATAGGCTGAAAACTGCATGGTTTGAAACAAACTGCAATTTGCTATGTCAGTTGAGCTAGATGAAGTGATAAACTCTTGCCTACATACCAGGTTTCTAAACAGGGATTAAAATCCTGATCTTTAGGGAAGCAAACAAACTACTTTGTTGATTCACCCAGTTCAGGCATCACAGTTTGTTTCAAATGAGGAAGTCTTTTTTTTATAGCCCCCGGAGGGGATTTTTTATTGTATTTTTATTCATACTACAAACCATAACAGAAAAGGGGAGGGTACTACATTTAAGGGGATAAAGAAAGATACCCACTACTGACTAAAATCCCAAGAGAGGAGATCTTCTAACCATCTTAAACAAATATTTAGTCTCCCTTCCGTCAATCTTACTATAAACTAAGTCAAATAAAGCATTAACTTTTCCAAATGTAAGTTTCACTGCCATACAGAAACACCCCAAAACATCTCATCTACACATTTTTTAAAGGCACAATTCAGAGTCCTTCAGCCTTTACTTCTCTTTGCCTAATCTCTTCCGTAACTTATAAGGACTTTTAGGGGCTGCCGCCCCTTCCACTGAAAGAGAGTCCTCCCCGGAAGATTCCGAGTCCAGCTCGCCATTGGACTTGCTGTCTGTCCCTTTTCTTATTTCTTCCTCTGGCTCACCCAACTGGACTCTTAAAAATTCCCATGCTTTCTGAACAGTGTCAATCTTTTTTTTTTTATCCTTGATCTTGAAGGTTACGCCTTCTGGAGTTAACCATCTATATCCAATTGCATTTGTCTGAAGAAAAAGAATTAAATCTTTGTATTTCTTTCTCCTTTGTCTTATTTCAAATGGAATGTCTTTCAATGTTGTGATGGTAGTCTCCCCCACTTTCAGGGGTACTCCAGATACCACTTTCAGGATTACATCCCTCACATTCCTTTTCGAGAATCTCACCACAATTTCCCCAGGCACATTATTTTTCTTTATATATCCAGAATATGACCTATAGGCCACATCTTTATAGTTTAACAAGGATTCTGCCTTCATATCTGTCACTGGGGCCAATGTTTCACTCATTAATTCCTTCAGATTCTCTCCCTTAGTCTCTGGCATGCCCTGGAAACAGAATCATATTAGCATTTTCCATTTGTAGTTGTAGCAGCTGTTCTTCTGTAGAGATTTGCTTCTTTTCCAGCTTTTGAACTTTCTTTTTCACCTTTTGTGCAGTGGCGTCCACTTCTTTCACCTTCTCAGCTGTTTCATTCATCATTTTAAGTGTCTCGCTTATCTGTGTTTGCTGAGTGGTGATACACCACGTCATTTTGGACATCTGTTCCTTGAGGTTACTCATCTGGTCCAGTAGGGGGCGCATGGATTCTGCCAAAGTCTTTGCCAGCTCGTTGGTTCCTTCCGGTTTAGGACTCTCAGCTGGTTTCAATTTCAAAAGTTTCTCTTTCTCCGTCCTCTTCCCCACCATCTTTTTCGTGTATTTACTTTAACAAATATTCTGAAAGTCTCTGAATGTGCACTCAAACGCTCAAACTCGCCTTGGTAAGTTTCTTAACAGTTTCTCATGTTTTCTCTTCCACTCCCCCCCCTTAATTCGCTCAACAATTCATGCGGTTGGGAGGTGTCCCTCCCCCGCCCGCCTCACTGTCCGTTTTATGGGACGGGGTAGGGAGCTTTCTTTTCTCTTTAACCGCCACTTACATTAGACTCACGTTCATAATTGGTCTTCAGACCTCTTTTAGAACTCATTTCTGTCGCTCGACCTCCTACGCTTGCCCCGTTCGGCGTCACTTGAGTCCATTCGGTCTCGCAGCACGAAGAACCTTCAGGACGGAGAGGCGCCTCAATTCCCCAGCTTTCCGCTGTTGAAGAGGCAACCTCTCATAAGTCCCATGACCAGAGCCCCTTCACCCGGGTCCCTGGGGGGGTGACGAGCCTGTGCACCCCCTCCTTCAGCCGGAGCACACCTTCACCCCCGGGAGGTCCGGGAGGTGAGTCTGCTAATGCGTCGCCATCAACCGAAAGTCTCCTCAAATCAGGAAGTCTTCAATCTACATACCATATATGATGGAAGAGAGAAGGAGGCATATGAGTTTAAGAACTTCCTGGCTTATTCTCACCACAAACTAACCATTATTTCTTCAAGTGGTTAGAATATAGCCTTTGTGCACAGGTAAATAATAACCAAAATTGGCAACTTGGATTCTGTTTAATTCTGGTGAGCTACAAGGGTATTCACAGTCTCTTCACATGTGTCAGAACTTAGCTTCTGTCTTTGTTTCATACCATTCACTTGCCAGTTCAAGCCCTTCAGGTCTTGTATAGCTCAAGATATTCTATGAAATATGGCATGCTAAACATTAAAAAAAATCTCCTTAATGGGCTCTTCTTAAATTAGTACATTAACATATAAGCATGTTTATGTGGAATGCTGAAATAAAAGGATTGTTAAAATTGAAAACTGAAACCAACCATTACAGAGAGCCTGTGGTTAAAAGACTGATTTTTTTCATTGTCCAAGCTCATGAATAATGCACACCAATATCAGCCCAATAATGGGTGGAGAGGGGGGATTGGTAGCTCCCCCTTTATTTTTATCTTATTTATAGTCCTCCTTTCTCACTGGGACTCAAGGCAGATTACATAGTGTAGGTTAATACAATCAAAAGGATGAGACACCCAGTAAACGTGTGTATATATATATATATAAAAATCTCAGAAATATGCTCTGGATACATTGATCATATCACGTTTTCTTTACAAACCTTATCCTGAAGAGAAATTATGTTAAATATTAGTATGTTTCTGCAGCTTGAACATGAGCCTTTTTTGCTTATTGCAACTTGTAGAAGTAAGAAAATGTTATTAAAACTCTTGAAAATTGTCAGGAAATCCCCTTGAGGCAAGTGAAGATACATTTTTATACTGATGTATAAAAAGAAACTAGGAAGAGAATAAATGACTTGAATTTGTGAAATATTGATAGAAACCTATACAGAGAGAGGAATTTAGCAATTTGTATTTATATTGGTTTGAGCAGCAAATTTGTATATGTACAGGCATAAGTAAATAAGGATGTCCTGAAAATCAGTGGGATTAAACTGAAGTAACTCTCCAGAAAAGGGCATTGTGAGACTTGTTGAAGAAATGCACTTCTAAAGAAAAAGATCCAAAGAGCTCCTTTAATGTGCCAAAGAAACTTCAGTGTGACTACAGAGGAACTGCTGATTTCCCTTTCCAGCTGTAGTCTCTTGGAGTACATTGAAAGTAACTGTGCAGAGGTCACTGACTTTTCAGTCAGTGCAAGGGCTGCAGTGAGAATTCATGAGGTTGAAATGCCTCAGTGCATGTATGAAATGCCATATATGGCCCATTGGGTCCTTTTGCCGGTAATTCCTTCTCTGCTTGCATACCATCGAAATATATTATCTCTCACAGATACGGTCTTTCAAGTGTGGATACAACATTTGAGGGAACACCAGAAGATATGACAGTTGTGGATGCTGCTTCTTTAAGACGACAGGTACCTACAAAACTATTGTAGTTGGGTATGCATGTCTCTTACCAGTGATGTAGTAAATGCTGTTCTCTGTTAGGATCATGAATATCTGAGATGCAAACGGAACAATATTAAATTTGCCACTTTGTGCATTTGTTGTTTGTTTAAACCATTCGTGCCCCACCTTTTTATTAGAACCTTCAAAGTGGCTTTAAAAAATTCTTAAGAACAAGGTAGAAACTAAAATCACATAGAAGAATAGCAAACAAAAGAAAGCAACAGGAGACTGTCACAGCAGAACAGAAAAGATGATGGGTTGGAATGGATTCAAAGAGCCACAAGAAGAGCTCTGCTCATGAAATGGATCTTTCTCACATTCCAGTTTTCCACAGCTCCTGCACCACTTTCCGAGTTGCTTCTAAGGCCCAGGGAGTCCATTCTAGGGGGTAGCATCTTGAGCAGGAAATCTGTGGACATTGGTGAATGCTCACCCATGCAAGTGGAAGTGCCCTCTGCTTACATAAGGGTTTCAGTGAATCCAATCCACTATCAATGGTAATTCATATCAAGGCTGTGTAGACATCTACCCTGTTCCAGGAAGAAAGGGGATATGGGGCAGGGCCTCGGACGAAGACCTTAACATTTACGTAGGTTTGTATGGGAACAAACAGGGCCCAGATCATTTATGGGGTTAAAATCAAAACCAGCTCTTGAATCAAGGCCAGAAATGGACTAGAAATCAATGAAGTTGTTGCAAGGTTGGGGTAGACCACTTGGGATATATAGGTATTTGTAAGAGCAAGGGTTAAACATATATATTTAAAAATATTATGAGGAAAACTGGGAATAATGATTTGTATAGCGTGAAGGGTGATGTCTGCCCAGCATGTCCATATTCCCTGGCATTAAAAGGCATAAGAGAGGCAGTTGCCACACAGGTATTTTTCCCTGCATGGAATGCAGGAAGCCCCCAGATAGAAGGGGAATGCACATTCATGGCATTCCCAGTGCTTTCTGCTTTTGCTGCGTGCTGTGTGGGTGGGGGGGGGGGGGGGGGGGGGGGGTGGGGAATTGTGGGGTGGCTGTGAGTGGAGTATCCATCTGAACGCTCCAGGACAGCTTCCTGCTGCATGCCAAACCCTTCCCCCTGCCATGCCCCACACACCTTTTAGCCCTTTAAAGTGTTGGGGTTCCCCCCCCTTTCTTTGCCAAGCCACACTGCATCATTACACTGTGACTCATAAGGGGAAAGGTGTTTTTCTAAGCTGTTGTGGCATCCTGGCAAAAGTACCATTGAATCTGCACTTCTGCATAAGTACAGTGGGGGGAAAGGGAAAGAAGTGGAGGTGGGGACAGCAACAAGCAGTGCAAGAACAGGGTGGGTAGATGCTGTTGCTGTTCACTTCCACACCATTGCTGCAGCTGCAGAGGTGGTGTGTTTTCATGCTCCATCTAGAAGAAGCCACTGAAAGGGCTGGATGGCAGAATCAGAAAGAGAAAGTGAAATGACCTATATCTCTCCCTTATTATAATTGAATAGTGGGTGCCAAAATTCTAAAATGCGCCCCGTTAGTGTATGGGCGGAAAAAATGCCACTCAGAAGACGCTGCCTGCGATGACTGGCTCCCTCAGCGAACCTGGGCTGCCATTGGCTGGGTGGCTGGGATGGGAGGGAGCCAGTCATGCAGCCAGCGTCTTCTGAGCGGCCATTCTTCCGGACATACAGTAAGGGTCGCATTCTGCCCAGCGGCGAACAGAGCCAGTAGGCTCTGTCCGCCGGCTCCCCCCCCCAGGCACCCACTCCAGGCCGGTGAATGGGGATTGCAGGCCCCGTCCGCCGGCTCCCCCCCAGCCCATTACAGGACGGCGAACAGGGCCTTCAGGCCCCGTCCGCCGGCTCCCCCCCGGCCCACTCCAGGACGGCGAACAGGGCCTTCAGGCCCCGTCCGCCGGCCCCCCCCCGGCCCACTCCAGGACGGCGAACGGGGCCTTCAGGCAGCATTCTCCTCCCGCCGAGACGAGCTCTCGGCACACAACAGATGCGTGCTGTGGGGAAGCTGGGTGGTGATACCAGCACCACTGCGCCAGCAAGTTCTAGCGGTGCTGCACGACACGCACCTGGGGGATCGTGCAGATGAAGGTGCTGGCCTGCAGCTATGTATGGTGGCCTGGCTTAGACAGCGAAATCAAGGACTGTGTAAAGCATTGTCAGGCCTGCCAAGAAACCCAGCCGGCGCCTCCAGGAGCCCCAGTGCAACAGTGGGAATCTACCCACAAACTGTGGTCCCGCTTACACTTGGACTTCGTGGGCCCCTTCCAGGGACAGATCTTCTTCATCTTGGTGGACTCTTATACCAAATGGCTAGAAGTGGTGCCCATCTCCTCCACCTCTTCCAAGGCAGCAATCTGAGCTCTCTGATGGATCTGGCTTCCCCCCACCCCCGCACCCTCTCCAGGCCGGCCAGCGGGCCCTGGAGGTCCCGGGGAAAGCAGCATTGTAGAAAGTGCTACGGACATTTTAAATAGCACACCACAGCGATTTAGGAGAAGAAGAAGAAGAAAAGAAGAGATTGGATTTATACCCCGCCCTTCACTTGGAGTCTCAGAGCGGCTTACAAACTCCTTTCCCTCCCCCTCCCCACAACAGACACCCTGTGAGGTGGGTGGGGCTGAGAGAACTCTGACACAAACTGCTCTTTTTCAAGGACAGCTGTGCCGGAGGTTGTGACTGACCCAAGGTCACATCAGCAGGTGCAAGTGGAGAAGTGGGGAATCAAACCCGGTTCTCCCAGATTAGAGTCCGCACACTTAACCACTACACCAAACTGGCTCTTAGAAGCGCAACGAAGAGGTGAAGCTGGAAGGAAAGAGTTTCCCTTAAAAACGGCTCAACCACACTTTGCTGACTGGATGCAAATGGCTTTGTATGGAAAGGTAAAAAAAATCCACCAGCAGCCAGTCACTAAAATGGGTCTGTCTGAAATGACAAAAAAAAAAAATTCCATTATTAACCAGCAACTAAAATGGAATACAAAGGCTGTTTGAAAGGGGCCTTTTACTGCAAGTGTTGCATTTACAGACTTAGATTACGAGTTCCAGTTTACAGACCCATCCTGATAATTCAAATCTAGATTGGATGAAATAGATTTTAAGGCACTTTGTAAGCTTGTGCTAAACAATCAAACTGAAAGACATTTTCTTTCCTCCTTATTTTAGATAATCAAACTTAATCGTCGTCTACAACTACTGGAAGAAGAAAACAAAGAACGTGCTAAAAGAGAAATGATCATGTACTCAATTACCGTAGCATTCTGGCTACTAAATAGTTGGCTTTGGTTTCGGCGCTAGAGATGGCCACCCCACTTCTAAAGATTTGACAGTGGGAAAAATATAGAGAATTTGCAAAGTCCTTTGTTTCTGTCTCTGAATTGTATGGTGATTTATGACCCATACACTGGAAATCCTGCTGCTATGAACAGCTATAATATTACAGTGTTACAGGGATGTCTGGATGATTGTATTTATTTTTTCAGATTTGTGATAACATTCTGTTATGCTCCTTTTGCATGTCTTGATGTACAGTTGGATGAATTATTTTGCAAAGGGAATTGCTTCCATTTCAAACTGGTGAAGGTATCCTTGCAGACAATTCTGTCTAGGAGGAAGACAAAAGCTGAATTTGTGGAATTAACCTGCAAACTGTCATAATTTAAAGTATGGGTTTCTTATTGTTATTCCATTATTAAATGCAGCACCTTTATAGCTAATCTTATTGCACTTGTTTTCTTTTAGCCAAATCGGGACGCAGTAGTGTGCCAGATTAAAAAAAAAATTCCTAGCTCATGAGTATCTCTTTTGTTCAAGCACATGTACATATTGACTAAAAGACATTATTTGCTAATATGTCAGCAGATTATCCAGAGGTATGTTGTAAGAGGTGTATTAAGTTTGCAAATGTTTTTTCTAAAACTACATTTTAAAGCAAACCTTTCCATGAATGATCTAAAGATTATGAAACGAAGTAGCAATGGTAGTGTATATAATAAAACAGTCAACCCAAAGCAATGTTTAATTTCTTGTTTTTACAGTTAACTGGAAACTGTTCTTGAGATGTTTGAAGAATCTGTACTTTTAAAACACTTATGCTTTATTTTTTAATATACAAAAAAATTAACTATGAACAAACCAGCATTGTATCACTTATTGTCATGTAAGTGCAGCTATATTTGCTTGTGGACTTCTAGTCAACCCAATCATTTACACAAACCTTATTTTCCTATATTAATATATATTGTATTCAAGTTTCTACTCTTTTGACAATGTGCTATGAAATATTAAGTGTGTTTACTGTAGGAAAAGCCCTGTCCCAAATAGTTTCTTTGAGGAGAATTAGATAGGCTGAGTGATTTGCAGAGATGCTTAAAGAGTTTGCTAACACCTAGCAAGAGGTGCAGTTGGGACAGGATGTAACAGGAACAGGAAAGAAGGAAGTCACTGTGATAAGCCAGGTTGAAAATGGTGAGAGTCAGATATTCACAGATCACAACAATGTATATGTATGGAGTCACATTGGTGGAGACTGGGTTAGACACTTCACACTGGTATTCTCCAGTATCACCGTGGATTGTGCCACAGATGGCAACAGTCCCATTATCCTCAGATACCTGGATCTGAGGGCTACTTCCAAAGGGGCTCCCCATTGTAAAACCAGCTGACAGAGGCTTCTTTAGAAGTGCCCTCACAGGTTAGAACAGCAGAAACAATTAACTCTATAGGGAAGGCAGACAGATTGGGCTTGGTCAGAAGGTGTGTAGGTGGAAGAAACAATGTTATCATTGGCAACCGTTGTGTTTATGGGAACAAAAATGAAAGGCAGAACATAAGCTTGTCCTGTAACAGTTGAGTTTGAAAGGCAGGTTTAAAGTCCAAGAAACTGAGAAATAATAGATCTTTGAAGGATCTCACGATAATTGTAAGATGTGATTCATATTGCTGGCTGAAATCAGAGGATGGAGAGAAAGGAACATCACCTCCAACAGTCAGTGGGCTCACATTGCCAATAAATTAATAAAACCGTAATTGATTACAGAAACACCCATTTCAACTCAAATAAGCAACTCTTAGGTGAAGCAGCAGTCAAACAGTACAACCAAGCTACATGCAGAAGCAGACCCCATCTCAAGAGTGCTGAGGAAAACACCTGCAAAGGTAAGTCCTGTCTCACTGACCCTGTATAGTTCTTGAAAGTGTCAGTTAACATGTGGGCAGGAATACGCTGCTAGACATTGTTTATATGGATTTCCAGAAGGTCAGAGTCTCTCAACAAAGACTCCTGAGCAAACTTCAGAGACACTGGATAAGAGGACAAGTCCTCTTGTGGATTGGAAATTGGCTAAGAAACAGGAAGCAGTGAGAAAGGATAAATGGTCAGTTCTTGGAGTGGAGGGATGTGAGCAGCGGGTTCCCTCAGGGGCCAGTGCTTTTCAACTTGTTCATAAATGACCTCAAGTTAGAGGTGAGTAGTGAAGTGGCCAAGTTTGCAGATGGCACCAAATTATTTAGGGTGGTTAAGACAAAAACAGATTGTGAAGACCTTTGAAAGAATTCACACTTGGGCAATGGGCATTAACATGGCAAATGAGATGCAATGTGAGAAGATATAAAGTAATGCATGTTGGGCAAATAACCCCAACTCCGCATATACACTGATGGGATCTGAGCTGGCAGCAATAGACCAAGGAAAAGACCTTGGGGTGGCAGTAGATAGGTCAGTGTAAATGTCGACCTAGTGTGCAGCTGCTGTGAAAAAAGCAAATTCCGTGCTGACCATAATTAAAATAGGAACAGAGAATAACACTGTCGCTATCATACTACCCTTATACAAATTTATGGTGAGGCCATGCTTGGAATGTTGTGTTAAATTCACTGTCAGATAGTGAGACCAAGCACACATGATAACAGCATCCTTGCTGAAGCTAAGCAGGTATGGGCCAATGCCTGGACGGGAGACCTCCATTGAGCAGGGGTTGGACTAGATGATCTCCAAGATACCTTCCAACTGTAACACTCTATGAACTCTGTCCTAATAAATAGCATAGTCCTTTACCAGTAGTGGGAAGGTTACAGCATTCCGTGCACCTCGGCATTTAGTCATGCCGGCCACATGACCACGGAAACATCTGCGGACAGCGCTGGCTCTTCGGTTTTGAAACGGAGATGAGCACCGCAACCCTAGAGTCAGATTTGACTGGCTTTCGAGCAAGTGAAACCTTTCCCTTACCAATAGTGACAGAATTCACAGATCAGTTTGCAAGCTCCCCCTGCAGTCGTCTTGTGTGTTACCAGTGGAAAGAGGTTGAGGTGAAAGGCTGACAGATCTGTCAGCAGAAGGAGCTCTGCAGAGTGAGTTCTTAGTGTCCTGATATTGCTTAATCTTCCTGCTGTCCTCTGAAGAATGATGTACAAAGACAGGACAGCGGGAAGATTAAGCAAAATCAGGACACTAAGTGGAGTTATTACCATGGTTCATTGGACAGTTATCCCAGCTGTGGATACCTTTGGGGGAGCAATTTTTCTTACCTCCCGAGGGACTTTCCTCTGCACTACCTGCTTGGGCCCCTGTGTGTGTGGGGGGGGGATGTATTCTGCCTATTTCATTCTGCATGCTCATCAGCCTTGTTCTCTAGATTTGTTTGGGAGCCCTAGTGAGCGACATCTCTATTTCAGATCACATGTTTAAAATAGACCAGAGATTCCCCAACATGGTGCCCAGGGGTGCCACAGTCAATGTTCCCTCTAAGCTGTGGAGTCTCGTGAGCAAAAATTCTACTTTGTGAGCTACTGGCATTAAAGTTGTGAGCGAGCCATTTGGCTCCTGCATGAATTAGTTTGCTCCGGAGCCCTCCTTCCTGAGCGGAGGCAAAAATGTGTGAGCTGGAGGATAAAAAACTGTGAGCTAGCTCACTCTAACTCAGCTTAGAGGGAACACTGGCCACAGTGTCCATGAATGCCTATCCTGAGGTCTGCCAAGGGTTGTTTTAGAAAGTAGGTGTGGCCAAGTGGGGCTTCTGCCCAGCAAGGCTTCTGGTTGGCCATTGGAGACTTGATGGGCTGTGCAGATGTTTTTTAATGTTGGTTTGGCAGCAGCTGCTACCACAACACAAGGATCTTCACCGTGGGACTGAAGGCAAGCTGTGGCAGCCATTTTGTGCTTGGTTCTGCCTCCTGTAGCAGCCATTTTGTGGTTGTCCCCACCTAGCTGTGCCAGAATTCCAGAGATGCTCACAGGCTCAGAAAGGTAGGAATAGGTTGCTTCTATTTGCTTCTATGCTTTGTGAAGTTAAATGGGCCTTAGTATTACTAACAACAAAGCTAGTGGAGGTGATGGTATCCCAGCTGAGCTATTCAAAGTCTTAAAAGATGATCCTGTTAAAGTGCTGCACTCAATTTGCCAGCAAATTTGGAAAACGCAACAGTGGCAACAGGATTGGAAAAGGTCAGTATACATTCCAGTCCCAAAGAAGGGCAATGCCAAGGAATGTTCAAACTATCGCACAATTGCACTCATATCACATGCTAGCAAGGTCATGCTCAAGATCCTACAAGCTAGGCTTCAACAGTACGTGGATAGAGAACTGCCAGAAGTACAAGCTGGGTTTCAAATAGGTAGAGGAACTAGAAATCAAATTGCCAACATTCGCTGGATTATGGAGAAAGCAAGAGATTACCAGAAAAACATCTACTTCTGCTTCATTGACTATGCTAAAGCCTTTGACTGTGTGGATCACAACAAACAATGGCAGGTCCTTAAAGAGATGGGAGTACCAGACCACCTCACATGTCTCTTGAGAAACCTGTATAAGGGTCAAGAAGCGACAGAACCGGATATGGAACAACTGATTAGTTTAGCTTAGGAAAAGGAGTATGACAAGGATGTATATTGTCACCTTGCTTATTTAATATATATGCAGAGTACATCATGCAAAATGCTGGCCTGGATGAATCACAAGCGGGAATTAAGATTGCTGGGGAAAAGATCAACAACCTCAGATATGCACACGATACCACTCTAATGGCAGAAAGTGAAGAGGACCTAAAGAGCCTCTTGCTCAGGGTAAAAGAGGAGAGCGCAAAAGTGGGCTTGAAGCTCAACATCAAAAAAACTAAGATCATGGCATCCGGCCCCATCACTCCTTGGCAAATAGAAGGGGAAGTCGTGGAAGTAGTGACAGACTTCACGTTCCTGGGATCCCAGATCACCGCAGACTGTGACAGCAGCCATGAAATTAAAAGACGCCTGCTCCTTGGGAGGAAAGCGATGGCGAACCTAAACAGCATGATAAAAAGTAGAGACATCACCCTGCCAACAAAAGTCCGCATGGTCAAAGCAATGGTATTCCCAGTAGTCATGTATGGCTGCGAGAGTTGGACTATAAGGAAGGCCGAGCGCCGAAGAATAGATTCTTTTGAACTATGGTGCTGGAGAAGACTCTTGAGAGTCCCTTGGACTGCAAGAAGATCAAATCAGTCAATCCTAAAAGAAATCAACCAAGAGTGAACGTCAAAGAAGACGGGGACGGCAAAGGATGAGATGGTTGCACAGTGTCATAGATGCAACGAACATGAAGTTGAGCCAACTTCAGAGGACGGCGGAAAACAGAAGGGCCTGGCGAGATCTGGTCCATAGGGTCACGAAGAACAAAAATGCTCAATTTGCTGTTTTTTTTTTTTTAATCTGTGCCTTCTTCCCTTATGTTCTTTCTTCTTACTCTGTCATTCTCTTGCTCTTTTTCTCCGTCCTTCGTTCTGCCCTTTAGCAAATCTAGATAGATGCAGGTAGACAAGAGTAAACAAAATATGGATTTAAAGAGTGAAGAACAATGCAGAAACCTGGAAAAGAAATAGAAATATAGCATCAGGACCAGGTTCAAATGGGATTCCTGCAAACGGTGAGGTTGTGTAGCATGAAAACAAAACAAATGTTAAATTCTTGCTCTGTTACCACCTACTGGCTGGTCATGGGGAACAGTGCTGGCATAGGCAACAGTTCCAAAATGCAGAATGCAGGGTCTGTCAGCAGATCAGTAGAAGCGGTGTGGATGTCAGCAGATATGAACTCTGTCCAGGCAGAAAGGGCTCTCAGTTCTAATTCAGGAGTCAGATTGGAAGGTTTTGCCACAAGGGAGACAAAATCTTGTGTCACAGCCCCTTAACCAAGCATGTATTGTTGGGATACATCATGAATAGAGTCATGTGGCATCTGGTTAATGTCCCTAGAGGCAGATTTGCCAGGAGGACAGTTCTTGTGTTCTGAGTGCAGCTGGGAACAAAACCGCATGAACACATGAAGCTGCCTTATACTGAATCAGACCCTTGGTCCATCAAGGCCAATATTGTCTACTCAGACTGGCAGCCGTTCTCCAAGGTCTCAGGTAGAGGTCTTTCACATCACCTACTACCTGGTCCTTTTTAATTTCCCCAGTGTGGGGGAAATAGTGATCATGTTATGCCAGCCTCTCTCTCCCCCCACCAGGGTGAAAACAGCTGGGGGCATTTTTTTAATGAGGGAAATGGATGAAGCAGAAGAGTTAATTTCCCCCAGCCCCATGCATCATGGCCCCCACCCCACTTGCAAAAAGACCCTTTAAAGGGTGTTTTTGCAAGCCGAGCGTGCAGCCCACACCACCCATCTCCCTCCCTCCTGATAGATTTAAAGGGCCCTTCAGCTGGTTGGTGGGCCACGTGGTCCCCGCCAATCAGCTGAAGCCCTTTAAATCAGGCAGGAGGACAGGGAGAGGGATGGCCGGGCAGGGGCTGCTCTGGGGGGCAGGGCTTGGGGTGGGGCTTCCCTCACCAGGCAGCTGGGTGAGGGCAGACTGAAGCCCCCAGAAGCAGGGGAACCCCCTCCTGGACATGGGGGCTGACGACCCTACTTGAGAGCCAGCATGGTGTAGGAGTTAAGAGGGGCAGACTACTTTGGAAAACCCGGTTTGATTCCCCACTCCTCCACATGAAGCCTGCTGGGTGACCTTGGGCCAGTCACAGTTCTCTCAGAATTCTCGGCCCCACCTGCCTCACTTGTTGTGGGGAGAGAAAGGAAAGCAGATTGTAAGCCACTTTGAGTCTCCTTAGGGTAGAGAAATGTCAGCCATCTTCGTTTTGACTACATGACTACTGAACGCTTATCTTCTGCTACACAGCTGTTTCCGTTCACTCAGAAAGCTTCTTCGGTCTTGCACACTCACTACTGCCTCCCCAAGTTCCTGCTTGAACTACAGGCATTCAAGCCTGGAACCTGCAGCCTTTTCCTGTGCCACTCTTGGATGAGGCAAGATTGATAGAATTGTTGTGTTAGCAGCAACACGGGTCTCTGTTTGAATTATGATGAGGAAAGTTAGCTAAGAGACCATTTCTTAACGTTTCTAGGGTACCATCCTTCACATGGCATGATGAGGCTCAGGCTAACAGTTTTTTGAAAAGAAGTTGATCTGGGACAAGTCCGTTGTTCAGAGTATGCAGATGTTGGCAGGGCAGAGGGGAGTCGCAGCTGTCAGAACAAGATCTCATGTGCTTCCCAGGGTCACTGCCTAGGCATGATTATAGGGCCTGCCAGTTCTGGCATCCATCTTTGTGCCTACTTATGTCAAGATGCCTGGTATATAGACTCCTGGGGCACCCCAATGGGATGCATTGCTGGTAGAAATGACCTCTCATGAGAGACGGAGGGTCTGCAGGGTTACAGGACAAGGATCCAGAGCACAAGTGGTGGTGAAGTCTGAGGTAGCATAGTCCAGGGGCATATTTGCCATCAGACTTTTTTTCTTCCTCATATTTTTGGGGCCTAATTTTCAGGGACTTCAGGATGACGTGTGTGGGAATAAAACCACTGTTTTGCCCTTGTGGCCTTAATAAGACTGACACATCGTTTCATGTTCTGTTTCGTTTGCTTAGAGATAATGATCCTAAGATTTCTTTGGCAGTAGCAAAATTTGTCTCAGTCCTTTTATCCCTTGCATCCAAAAAATGGAAGAACATGACATTTTTCTGCTGCTCAAGATTTGTGACTCAATGAGCTTCTAAGGGGATAAAAGGAAAGGCCACTGTTTCCTCATGCAAATCCTCTGAGTTGGGCAAGGCTGAGAAGCTCTGACAGGCCCCACATCACCCAGGAAGCTGTTACACCCTTGTGTTTGGAGATGGCCAAAGAAGAGCTGTGAGCGAGGACCAAATTGGACAGCTTGTTCTCATGAAGAACAAGATATAGTCTGTCCTGTAATGAATCCATGCACAATGGGGCCTCCCTTCTGAAATAGGTCTAAATCAAACATCTTTACAACTTTATTTTTTCCAGATTTTGTAATAATTCTCCTTGTTTGGAGGCTTCTATGACTTACCTGGTCTTTTGATTCTTTCTCCTTCTCCCTCTCCCCCCCCCCACACAGACTCACCCTTGCTCTCATCCTGGGTCCTATGACCCACACCATGAAAATAATGGTGAACGGACAATTTCCTGAGGGAGAGGACCGCCAGGCAGTGCATTTCATGCAGTGTGGTAAGCATGAAATGTTATCTGATCCTCTTCCTATCTTTTGAGTCACATAGTTACACAATCTTTCATCCTACTGAAATGAGCAAAACAGCAGCTGGGGGTTTTCCCCTGCATCAGCGACATCTTTTGCTTGCTGCAGCTAGGTCACCCTTTTCTTCATTCCAGTCATAGGAAAATATGTCCTCTGTTCCAACAGCAAGCTAAGGAAATGGGGATGGTCATTTTGGAAGGAAGGCGTTTATGGCATGGGTGGGCAAGTGTGTTTGGCCCGATGGCCTCCATTTTGGGTCCTTACTCATTTTTATTTATTTTATTCCCAAGGGGACTTACATAATTCTTCTGTCCTCCATTTAATCCTCACAACAACACTGTGGGATAGATTAGGCTGAGAATGTTTGACTGGCCCAAGGTCATCCAAAAAGCTTCCATAGCACAGTCAGGACTTGAACCTGGGTCTCTCAGATCCTAACCTGACACTGTCACCACTACACCATGCTGGCTTTTGAGGGCTGCAAGTTGAATGCTGGCTCTTCCCGTTTCCAGCACCAATGTCCTGTCTCCCAAGGGCTCCCCATAGTTCTAGAGCTGTTGATACTATTTGCGGGGAGGCATCCACCCTCTAGCCAAAGCTGCAGACGGGCCAACTGGGGCTTCCAACTAATTTGCCCTCGTGGCACTCATATAGACCAAGGCCAAGCCTGTCTACTGCTCCTACTAGACTTATCAGCAGCCTTTGATACGGTGGACTGAGATTCTATTGAAATGCTAGGATGGCACTGACCTGGATGGCCCAGGCTAGCCTAATCTCATCAGATCTTGAAAGCTAAGCCGGGTCGGCCTTGGTTGGTATTTGGATGGGAGGCCACCAAGGAAGCCCAGGGAAACTATGCAGAGGCAGGCAAAGGCAAATCACCTCTGAATACATCTTGACTTGAAAACCCCAAGAGGAGTCACCATAAGTCATCTGCGACTTTGCACCACCATCACCAGAATTAGGGATGAACGGATATTGGTCCAAATAAGGTTGCTGTTGGGGACCAGTTTTCTATGATGTGGGACCTGCCTTGTTGGGTTCCACAAAGTTCAGTCTTGTCCACTGTGCTATCCAATCTCTATGTAAAGCCCTCAGGAAAATTTGTGGTTTTGAAATAGGGTGTCATTACTATGAAGCTGATGAGCAGTAGTAATAATAATAATAATAATAATAATAATAATAATAATATTTCAATTTATTGATCGCTCAATCCTGCAGAGCTTGCTGGCTCTGAGCGATTTACAGTGACTCATTTTTCATGAGGGACTAACAATGCAATGTGGGGTAAGGGAGGACAACATATATACATCTTAAATTGCACACATTCACAGCCGACGAGGGTTTCGCTCAGATGCAGATGAGACGTGATCCGGAACGGCATTTTTCTCGGCCGAGTTTGATGGCGTCAGTTTTCTCCAGACTTCTTGAGTTGTAGCGCCACACTGCCATCGCCTGCCCGGATGGCCCATTACAGGCTTTATCTTAACGCCGAGGAGATCTCTCTAGGCTTTCCATCATGCGAGCTGGACTTCCGTTCACCGGCTAACACCGCTCCTCCCCATGGGGGGGGGAGTTCAGCGTGCCCACTCTCTCTAAGGAGTGGTACCCATTTTATCTACTCACCGAAGCTTTCGAACTGCTGGGTAGACGGCGCGCTGGGGACAAGGCTGGCAGCTCACACCAGCGTGGGGCTAGAACTGACAGCAAGCCTGTTCAGCTCAGATGTTACTATGTTAACCAGAGGATAAATCCTCTGTGCCACCACTCCCCTAGATTCAGTAGATTCAGGGTGGATAAAAAGAAATACTTCTTGACACAGCAAGTGATTAAAATGTGGGATTTGTTGCTGGAAAATGTAGTGATGGTCACAGGCATAGATGGCTTTAAAAGACAGGCTCCTGGAGAGTAGGTCTATCAGTGGCTCCTAGACCTGGTGACAAAAGGGAACCTCCATGTTCAGTCAACCTCTAAATCTCAGTGCCAGGAGGCAAAGTCAGGGGAAGGCCTTGCTCTCTATATGAGACAGGATGCTGGACTAGATGTACCAGTGGTCCAATCCAGCAGGGCACTTCTAATATTCTTACGTTCTGATCTCCTGATGACACCCAGCTCTGTATTTATCCAAATTGCTCGGTGACCTGGTAGACACCATGAACCAGTACCTGCTATCAAGACAAAGTAATGTTGGCTGGGAAGGCCAAGATTCTGAAAGACAATGGTGTTTCCCATTTTTGATGGAATTCAGCTGAGGAGCCATGGGAGGACACTTGACCCACCTTTAGTGCTGGAAAATCAAACTGATGTTTCTGCAAAAGAGAAAAAAGGCATTTTACCAACTTTTCTAAACC
>NW_015170283.1:203167-228191 GCF_001447785.1 Gekko japonicus | reverse complement strand
ATCTTGAGGCCCGACTACTGTAATGTACTCTACATAGATGCTTCTGCACATGCTAAAGTTCACACAGATCTACACCATCCATGTTCTTCTGGCACCTATCATACATATACCCTACTTCAATATTCCTTCACCTCTCAATTCTAACCTTCAAAGTACATTACCACTGTTCACTCTGAACCATTACTTCATATACTACAGAGAATTACAAGCTTGGTCTGCTCTTTGGGTTTATTTTTATTCTAATGTGCTATAAATAGAGACCACCTTTGTACAAATAATGACTGTTATCTTATGTTTCCTTCCCTTAAGTGTTACATACTGCAGTTTTCTCCATCACCATAGTTAACCAACCTTTCCTCAGCTAGATTTCAATACATGGTGCTGTCTTTTGTTTCCAATGGCTGATAGGAAGCAAGAACTCAGGATGGAGGCTGAGTAGAGTGGTGAAAAAAGAGAATGAAGGGATCCTTCACTAGGCAATAACAACAGACTCACCTACACTTGGGGTCATTGCTCTCAGGAAGACCTTAAAATGAATAGCCATTCACCTTCTTTGCCAATCCTAAAAAAACCTGAAGCAATAGTGTTACAATAATTGCAAACAAACAGGGGCTTGTCCATGAAGAGTGTGAACCTAGCTTCTCCTAGAGCCTACATAACTTCCTCCCTTCCCCCTCCCCTTTCACCCAGAGCACAATTCAAGACTTCAGGGTTTTTTAAGTCTTCTATCTTACAGCAATTTGTTGTGACGTACAAATACATCCATCCAGACTGATTCATTTTTGGCACTAAAGCTCCTGAAGGTGATGACCAATTTTGAAATGTTGAGCTTTATTTTCTTATGAGTTATGTTTGCCTACCACAAACAGAGAATCTTAGCTTCCACTGTTAACCACAGGGGGTATGTGGGGGTTTCTCAAGATAATGTGGGACAGGATGTTCCGATTCCTTTCAGTTTTGACACCGTAACTCCCACAATCATCTTGAGGCTGGTGGCCAGTTTCATGACACTTAGCTTTATTTTCCTGATGAGTTACACCTGCCGCAGATGGATAGACAGGAAGATCCTATTAGCATAATAAATTTGTTTTAAACATATTTATATCCCAACTTCCATGGATTTAAGGCAGGTTAACAGTGCATAAATAAAATGCAGTGACACAAAACAGTCTGTCTCATTTTTAAAAGCTCCATCTTCTCCTAAGGCTATTATTTCCCCCCCCCCAAAAAAAAACACAAAAAACTTTGTCTGGCACAGGCTGTGAGTTTTGCATCTCTTCTCCCAAGTCAGTTGTGGAAGCGGCTGGGTGATGCACTGGGACTGCTCTTCCTTCCTTCCCAGTTTGTCTGCCTGTCAAAAGGGTATATGTTCACAGAAAGGGGATCAACCGTCAATCCCTCTCCAACCCAATCTGCAAAGATCCCAGGACGGAGTCTGATCATTCTGGCCTCCTACTGAATGTACCACAGTCTTCTATATAGTTGTTTTGTGTTTGTGTCTTTGCGTGTTCTGTTCTGTGGGTGGGTGATGTCTCAGGGCATGTTGGTTAGCTCCTTCTATGTAGAGGCTACATGGTCTGCCACCCCATTTTCCTGATGTGAAATGGACCCAGGGAGCTCCTATTTGCCCCTGGTGCTTCATCTGCATACCTGTAAAATAAACTCTGGGGACTCCATTCCCAGAACTCTCAGCATCACATCTGTTTCAGTTTAGGGTTTTTTCTTCTATTGTTGGGAGAGTAAAGTGTAGCGGGTTAAACACATGGAGAAACCATGGAAACTCATGTAGCAATCAACATGGTTTACTGGCACACGACAAAGACAAACGGCCGGCTGGCCAACTATGTACATACCTGGGGACACACCCCTAGGTCCCGTTGGTGGGTTTAAATCTCCCGCCACGGTCCCATTGGTCCCCCAGTGGAGAGACCAGGAGCCTAGTCCCCATTGTTACTCCAGATTCAAGCTCTGGAGTGTTCGCTGACCTCTGGTGGTGGTCAGTGGACAGAACATCCCTCCCCCCATAGTTCGGACCCACCCTAGGTCACATAGTCCTTTAGGTATGATGGGGACCGCCGTACTCTCATTGACCGTCAAGCCAGTACGGGGCTCTCAGGGGTCCCGTTCCCTGTGCTGGGATGCGTGAGTGGTGCAGGCCCTTCTGGTTCCGAAGCGTCCATTGTCGGGGCCTCCTCGGCAGCCGCCGGGGGAATGGTGGCAAGGTTCGGATGCTCTTCAGTGGGGAGGTCCTGCGTGGGGGTGTCTGGTGGGCTCCTCACCTCTGGACCTGCCCACAGTCCATGGACACCTCATACATGACGGTTCCTGTGGGTTGGATGATGCGGCCAGCGATCCATTCCGGGCCTCTACCGAAGTTCCTGGCAAAGACCGGGTCCTCTGGAAAGAACCCACGAGGTGCTTCCCGCTGCTTGGGGGAGTTCCGTTGGTCGGGAGCTCGATCAGGGTGCAGGCGATCCAGTAGGATTGTTGGCTTCCGACCCATTAATAGTTCTGCTGGGCAGCGACCGCTTACCGGGTTTGGTGTTGTTCGCTGCGTCAAGAGGAAACGGGCGATGTGGCATTCCCAGTCGCCTTCCGTTAGGCAGCTTAATGCTTCCTTCGCTGTCCGGACCATGCGTTCCGCTTAGCCGTTGGTCGCGGGGTGGAAAGGTGCTGACCTGATGTGCCTTATCAGGTTGTTGCTGAGAAACTGTTGAAATTCCTCCGACGTGAACGCCGTCCCGTTGTCCGAGACGATGGTGTCTGGCAGGCTGTGGGTGGCGAAGATCTTCCGGAGGGTGCGGATGGTGGCCTTTGACGATGTTGCGGAGACGGGGCTTATCTCCAGCCACTTGGTGTAGGAATCCACCGTTACAAGGAATAACAGTCCATGGAATGGTCCAGTGAAGTCTATGTGGAGCCGGGACCACGGGGTTCGTGTGGATTCCCATGACTGAGACGGCACTCCCAGGGGGCTGGGTCAAACGGCTTGGCAGGTCGGGCAACGTTTCACCCACGCCTCTAACTCTGCGTCGATGCCTGGCCACTAGACATAGCTCCGAGCGAGGCCTTTCATCCGAATGATGCCCGGGTGTGCTTTGTGCAGGGCCTGGAGAACTTTCTGTGGAGGGTGCTGGGGATCACGACCCTGTCTCCCCACAGCAGGCAGCCTTTGTGGGTGGATAACTCCTCCCGGCGGGCCGTAAACGCCGTAAACTCGAGGCCTTCCGCCTTCGCAGGCCACCCCCTCACCACCCAGCCCAGAACCCGGGATATGACGGGGTCCTGGGCTGGGCGGGGGGCAATGTCCGCTGCCTGCAACGGAGCATCCGGCAGGCCCTCCAGCTGGAGGACCCGGTGTGCAGGGGCCGGATCCTCAACCACGTCTGGCAGGAGAAGTCGGCTAAGGGCGTCGGCGTGGCCCATGGCCTTCCCCGGGCGGTGTTGGAGCTGGTAGTCATAGCCCGCAAGGAAGATGGACCACCGCACCAGTGTGGCAGGGATTTGGCTACCATTGAGTAGGCTTTAAGGTGCCACAACATGATGTTTTGTTGTTCTGTGCTGAAATAAACTAAATAGCTAGGTTTTTGCAAATTGTCATTTTCCCTCTTCTCTTTTATTTCTTAAAGGAATAGAGATAAAACTTTTCCTGTGTTCAGACTTTTCATAGCAATCTCCATTGCCTGAACACAGCATAGATGTTTCATGTCTAAAATAGAGCATATAAAATTGACCAGAACTAGATTTCACACTAGCAGAAATTATTTTTTTAAGCAAACTTATAACAAACAAACAAAAAAATCACTTCAGCAACTGCTAGTAACTTGCAAAGCAAAACTGGATTTGTTGGCTTCTCACCACTCTCTCACTCTGTTTTCTCAAAAATATTTTTGGACTCTTTCATAAATGCTTGTCATACGTGAGTATGCGTTTCCCTTTACCTGAAATATTAATATGCCTAGTCCTCTGTACAGAGTATAGTGTTGGGGAAGAGGTTTGGAGGACAGCATGAGGTGTCGTGAATTTCTGAACAACCGTTGTAATTGTTAGATCGGGCTAACAAAGACTCGGAGAGTGGTTTCAGCTCAGTGATTCACCTTTATTGAAGTAGTGAACAAACACTCAAACGCATTCAAAACCAGAACGACTTAACATTAGGAGCTAGGCTCCTTTTAAACATTCCAGGGCTAACATAGCCACGCCTATTTACAATTACAACCAATAAGATTGTTCGGATAACGTCCAATGAGCATACTTCCCTCGCAGGGAATAGTGACAGTTCTGATTGGTCGCTGTTGCAGAGCAACCAATAGGAGTTCAGTCCAGAGGAGCCTTTGTTTGGCTCAAGCTTAACATAGGAGGTGAATTAGGTGATTCACATAATGCGTCCAATACATTACAGTAATTGTGCTTTCTGCCTAGCACTTGTTTGAAGAAGTCTTGGTGCTCTTAATTTAAAGGCACAGAGCAGCGTGAGCCGCGTTGGCAACCCTGCCCTGGGTCTCCGGAGAAGGCCATGCATCTTCCAGCCGGAGAGTGCTGGGCTTCCACGCCAGTCCCGCCACCGCCTGCCTGCAGCTCCTCCTGCTTCTGCCGCTCCTCGCTCAGGTCCTGCTTGCCGCCCTTGCCTGCCTGCCTCCGCTCAGCCTCCGACAGGAGGACTCGCTGGGTCCTAGCGCTCCCTGTTCTGCTGGGGCACCACCCCGTCCATCTATAGGGGGGGGTGGCTGGGGGATCGGGGCGCTGTGTCCAGAAGCTCCTCCCTGGGGTTGCCGAGCTCCCCCTCCCTTCCGGTTGAGAGCCACGGAAAGGGCAGCGGAGGCTGGCTGAGAGCAGTTCCCACTGCCACCAAGCGCGCCCCCTGCACCGCCGCCTTTGACTCCCCGGCCCTGCCACCGCCACAACCACATGCTGATCTGCAGCCGCCAGGAGGCGGGGAACCTTTCGCGCCCCCCCCCCACGCAGCTGCTGCTGTTGCTGTCGCTGCTGCTGGGGGCGGCCATAACTGTTTAAAGAGCCCCTCCCAAGAGCTGGGGGAGCCGGAATGACCTCTCGTGTCTGAAGGCCGCTCGGACATCAGACGCTTTTGCCCCTGGGAGTATAAAGCCACCACCCTCCCCCCCAAAAAAAAAAGTGCTGGGATAGTGCAAACAGAACATGCATTTCTTTGGACTCTTAACCCTTGGGAGGAGAACGAAATCTCCGACCTGGAGACAAAAAGACAAAGGAAAGGCAGGAAGCAGGTGGAGGGGAAAGTTGAAGAAGAAATAAGAGAAGGATCCATCCCCCAGCGGCTGCCTCCCGATCAACGGCTGATTTACGTGGCGAGAACAGGAGAATCCCCCCCTTGCACTTTCGCAAAACAAGAGAATCATCCCTCTGGGCAGGAGGGAAGATCTAATGAATCGGAGGCGAGAAAGCGATGGGCAGAGCGGCCCAAGAGAGAGAGAGAGAGAGAGAGAGAGAGAGAGAGAGAGAGAGAGAGATATGGAATATTTCCTCCCCCCACCACCTTTTTCATTCTGGGGTAAAGGGGGGGGGATGATGCCGTTTTAAAAACATTTTTAATTGGGGGAAATAGAAAGCAGATCTGATTTTTTTAAAAGAAAGGAAGAAAGGAAAGAAAAAGGGGAAGAATCCAGAGCTTGGAGGCTCTGTAATTATTGTGTCAATTTCAGGATGAAAATAACAAAAATCGACTGGGAGAGGGTCTCCAGCAGGAAAATTTACTTGGGGGAGGGGGAGAAAGCCCAGAGGCAATAATTGATCATATATATCTATTTATAGTGGGGAAGCCGAGTGCCAAGTTAAGATGAGTCATTTGCATCTTTTTTTTTGGTTTTTTTGGGTTTTTTTTTAAAGAAATGGTTCTAGGTTTCTCTATGATCTGGAATTGCCTTAAGCTTTGGAGGGCTTGCGGCTAGAGAGTCATGAAAAAGTCTCCCTTTCAAATGTTTCTAGAAATCAGGTGCCTCTAGAAATAAGGGGTACTTTGTGTGGTGTATTCAAGTTAATGAAAAACTGTGTTTGTACTCATTGAAACACCATGTAAAGCTACATCATAGGCAAGGATCCTAATCTTGCAATCTCTATTGGTAGCCCAGGCAGAGCCGACCAATCACCTACCATCCAGTTTCCTGAGCACCGTCTGTGATTGGATGTTATCTTGACAATCCTATTGGTTGTAATGTACAGTAAGGCGTGGCTACATTAGCCGGAGAGTTTAAAAGAAGCACAGCTACAATGCAAAAGCTGTTCTGGTTGTTCTGTTCTAGTTGTGTTATGTGTTGCTCAATAAAGCTGAATCACTTGTTGAAATCTGACTCTGACTCTTTGTTAAGTAGTCGACTCAATACTTTGGGCCACACAATATAAGACGTCTAGCTTCTCCTAAAATGCAATTACGTTTGAAAATTGGTGGGCGCAGGGTGCAAAAAACCCTGGAGCTGGTCCTGGTATTGTCATCAGATTTAATGTCCATAAGCTTTGCAGCAGGCTTGTGATCGTGATCCTGTCCGGGGAAAGTATCCTTTTTTGATTACGCCTATTCCATGAAACATAAGGAAACGGCAGAAACTGCCACACTAAGGTACACGCTCAACACATCTTTGGGGAAGGCTAGTAATACTTAGGCCACCCAAACTTGGTAAAGGCCGTCTCGCCAGCCGCGGAACTAAAGTGGCCGGAACTGAAGAGAAGTGGTGCCAGTTTCCCGACGGAGTGAAATTGGCTCATGCGCCCGGCCCTCCTTCCTGCCTGGCTGTTTCGACGTAATGGCGTCCGCGCTGCTGCAACCTTTGTTCGTCCACGCTTCCCGCCGCTTTCTGGCTGTCACTCCTAGATGCGCCGCGCTTCGCCTTCAGCCGCGCCGAGATAACAAGCGCTGGGTCCAAGCTTACGTGGAGCAGCAGCGGTTCCTGGAGCCCCCGATGCACCGGTGAGGGTCTCGCTGGCTGGCTGTTCTTTGGCCTCCATCGCCAGGCAGCGCGCCGAACGCCTCCCTGGGGCTCGCGGGAAGGCACCTGTCGCGGCGGCCTGACGGCGTTTCAGGACCGGGGCTTCACTGACGGGGGAGGGAAGCCGGCGGGTTGTGGCGCTGCAGGCACTTCCGCCTCTGAAGAAAAGCAGTCTGTCTGCTTTTCTCGCGCGGAGCGACTTCTGGTTGCTCAGAGAGGGCCTCTGGTTTTGCTGACCACCCAGTAGGAACCCGGAGGGGGAGCTGGCTTTTGCGGCGGAATCTCTGAAGAAGGATATGCCGACAGTGTGGGATAATGATTGGCGTGTTCTGTTGTGATCTGGGAAACCCTGGTTAAAATCCCCCCTCTGCCACAAAAGTTTACTGGGTGATCTTGGACCAGTCAGATGCTCTCGGCTAAACCGTCCTCATAGGGTGGTGGCTGCCACAGGGTAAAATAGAAGAGGGGAAAATGGCTTAGATTGCCCTAAACTGCTGGGAGGAAGAGTGACATAAACATGTGTTAAATTAAATAAATTCCTGAGTGACCTAAAAAGAGTTGACAGTTTATAATCTGCGGAGAGAGAATGTCTGTACAGGGGTGTGCAAAAAAATTGTATTGGTAATTTTTTGCTTCTGGTCTGTTGAACCCCCCCCCCCCCCCCCAAAATCCTGAATCCCAATACCGGTTATGGTATTTGGATCTGGGATTTTCCAGAAATCCCCTACATTTCCAGGTCTGTGGGGTTTTTTTTAAGCCAGTGCAAAGCTGAGCTGGTGGGGAACAATCTGCTCCCTGTGGGCACGGCCAGTCCTGGCTGGGCTCACTTCTCCTGCAGTCCGGTTTAAACCAGGCTGCAGGAGAAGCGAGCCCCAGGACCTGCTGTGCTGCCGGGAGCAATGTGCTCTCTATGGCACAGGAGATGCTGGCTGGACTTGCTTCTCCTGCAGTCTGGTTTAAACCACCGGGCTGCAGGAGAAGTGAGCCCCAGGAGTTGCTGTGCCACACGGAGCACATTGCTCCACACAGCACAGAAGATCCTGGCTGGGCTCACATCTCCTGCAGTCCGGGTTAAAACTGGCTGCAGGAGAAGCCAGAGCCTGCAGGAAGCAATCTCTTTCCAGATCCTGGCCTCTTCTGCAGCCTGGTTTAAACTGGTCTGCAGGAGAAGCCAGCCCCTCAAGCTGAGCTGGCAGGAACAGTTTTCTCCCCACCAGCACAGCTGATTTTTGGGCCATCTGTTCTGCCTCTCTACTGTTTTCAAATCTGCCCAGTAATTTCCATTTATATCCAGGGTTTTGGGGTGCCTTTCCCCCCCTAGTTTTCCCGAGAAAACCCAGATACATTTGGGATGCTGAAACCTACCCCAAAAATACTAGTAAGGTATTTTTGGGTTAGATTTTTGTCTCTGGTAGACCTGAATGGAGTTGTGTCTAGCTGGCCCTGTATTATTTGCATTTTGGTGGCATCTACAAAGATAGTTTCTGTATAAGTGATCAGGAGTCTGTATTTGCAAGAGTTCCCAATCAGATGGACACAAGGCTCTTGTTTGTAAATTATACAAAATGTGTGTGGGGTTGGGGCCAGTAGATGCAATTCTGCTTCTTGCTGCACATGCTCAGCTTGTAACAGTCCCCATATGTATTGTAAATGGGGGCTAAGGTATGAGAGAGATGAAACAAATGTAGTTGCCATTCCATAATCTTCCTGATGAACTCTGTGAAGCTTTTGCACATTCACTTATTTGCATGTGGGAAACAGCATAAAATCCATGTAAAAAAAGTTGTGATAGACTGAATTTAGCCTGTGATTATTTCCTAAACAGGATAGTCTTCCATATACAGTATATATTAAGCAGTATTGTTTGGACAAGTTCCTTAGACTGACACTTTGTAACCAGAAGAATGTAAAATATCAAAGAAATGCATACAATCCTTAGTGTGTTTTCTTGGATGTTATCCCCAGTAAGTTTAATAGGGCTTAATTCCCGGTAACTGTTTAGCATTCCTCTGAAATACTGTTTGTTGTTGTTCATAACACATTGTAAACTTTGCATTCTATATTTGGGGTTTCTTAAGAGAGATAGAAACTGGGTGTGGGAATGGAATACATTTTAAAATCTAGTACAGTACAGTATCTTTTTCTCTGGTACAGACTGTCCCAAAGTCTGTTAAACTCTGTTTTGTGGAATCAGTGATTTTGTTCCTAATTATTTTCTGTTTTTCATTATGCAGTTCTGAAAAACTTAATTGGGATTACCATGCAGAAATACAAGCATTTAGTCATCGATTGCATGAGAAGTTTTCCTTGGATCTCCTCAAAACTGCCTTCATCAATCGTTGTTACATTAAAAATGAAGAAGCCAGACGCAGAAGGCTGGGACTGGAAAAAGAAGAAATTGCTCTTAATCTCAAGGACAATCAGCAACTTTCTGAGCAGGGAGCCTCTTTTTCGCGCTCGTACCTCACAGAATGCCTTGAAAAGGCCTTTCCAAAAATTCCACCTGCTGGCATTGAGGCTATTGTTAACTTCCTCACTAGTGAAGAATTAGTATCATATGTGGCCAAAAACTTATCTTTACACGATTTGACACTTTGCGCAGAATTTCCTGTGTCATCTAATGTACTTCAACGAACTTTCTTTGCTGTAATAGGAGCATTGCTTCAAAGCAGCGGCCCTCAGAGAACGGAGATATTTGTAAGGGTAAGTTACTGTGCAATATAACATTGCTATGTATGGCAGAATGAATTGTTCTTTGGCACCCATCCAAGGCTCCCTGTCATAACGCACAAGGAATAATGAATTGCATTTTGTTACTTAAAAGCCAGCAGAGTATAATTGCCTACAACCCTCCTCTTTAATTATATAGCTTTTACTCTATGAAACATTTGTGGATAATTAAAGAAGAAACTAAACATCCTGGATGCAGGACTGTTTACAAGCTGTGCCAGTGGAAAGGATAGGTGCTCCAAGAAAATGCAAAGTTTCAGATATTGTTATGGAGTCTGAATTTGGTGATGTTTGCTCTATCACCATCTAACTTCCCTGGTTGGCCTTCCATTAGCTCAGTGTTTGCACACATGTCACTCGAATTATTCCAGTTTTTACACATGTAATGTGCAAAATTAAGTGCCCAGACATTTGGAAGAGGCAAATACTTATGCATGAGAATATGAGCATTTGGAAACTATGTTATTTATAGTCTCCCTTTCTCACTGGGACTCAAGGGCTGTTGTTGTGAAATTCTAACACATCCAGCTGTGCCAGTGATGTGTTACTTGTCATATTTTCTTGTGTGCTGTCTTAGAATAATTTTATTGGGGGCTGCCAAATGCTCTTGACTGGGGCAAGAAATGATGCTCTTTGGCCTAATTTGATGACATGTCCAATCAAAAACCTGTGGCAATGTCACTGTTGTGTTCAAAAATATCTAATTTTTTTCATCCCCTTATAGAGGGCTGTGACGACCCCTTATCTGGGGAGGTCTGGTTTCCCATTAAAATGTTCTTTATGTTTTGTTTTACTGTGTATATCCGGCTGCCACCAGGAAATTTAAGGCTTTCCAAACCTTTATACTATAATATTTCTATCACTGGGTAGGTAGGTCGGTTTTTAGGCTTTCATGAGGGTCTATGTGTTTCCTGGGAAGTATTTCTTTCAGAACTGGTATCTTAAATAAATTGATATAATTCGTAAATAATATGGTAATATGGTAGAACACTGTAACTAGGAATGGGTAAATACTAAACAATTGCTTTGGTATTTCACACACTTTTCCCTTCACTGTCAGGGATCTTGGCATGTAACTTTGTAACTTTAACTCAAGGTCATGTAAGTTCACTGTTTCTCTCGAGGACATACAGCCTTTCCTAAACTTTGTCTTCAATTACTTTCATTTACATTTTATTATTCTCTCAGAACAACCTCAGCTGTTCACACACACAAACTGCTTCTCTCTCAGATTTCAGAACGAACTCTTCTAAACACCCCTGTCTTCAGAAACTGTCACTCTTCAACTGTCACCCTTCAGCTGTCAAAACCTCAAACTGTCACTTCTGATAGACATACATATTCATCCACACAGCATCACTTCCAAAACCCCTCCCCCTCTCTGTCACTCACCAATCACACCACACTTGTCTCTTCAAGCACTCTAGACTATCACATGCAACCAAACTTTTTAAAAGACACACACCCATAAACAAGGAATCGTTACAAGGGCAATACCGCATGAATGGTATAATGTGGAGACTCTTGTGTGCTTGATAGCATTATCAGCATAAAGGTGTCCAAAATGTGCATACCCTGGTCTTGGAGTACATATAGCAACTTGTAATGCCTGCTTTTGAAAACAAATGTGAGCATTGGAACTTCTAGTTGTTCTCTAGTTTATATATACAGTATGAGCAAGAGAGCCCCTTTCCCTTCTTTCTTCTTTGCAGGTGAGTTGGTTGCATCCAGCCAACAGATAGGTGAGCAGATGAGCAATTCTCTCCCAGCCTTTCAATGCTTTTCTGACTACATGCAAGATGTACCTTAGGAAGTATAAGTCACCAGGTTGCCTGGTTATCAGTCACCCTGGAAAGAGCATCTGGAGAAGCTCCACCTCTTCGGAAAAATTATTTTTTGAGTTTTAGTAATGCTCATAATTTTGGGATCCTTTCCAGTTCAAACGGGGGGGGGGGGTTGTTGTCAGTAACAGGGTCCCTATCATTGGTTATCAGCAGGCATTCCAGTGTACACACCTGCTGGTAAACTGGGATCAGTGCCCTTCTTGACAGAGCTTTCCTTGTCCTTAAGCTGGAGCAATTTCAGGGCTATTTACACCCTATAGCAGAAACTCATTAGGATTGGCTACATTAGTTGGGAGAGTGGAGGGGGGAAAAATATCTCTAGAATGTATAAAGTGTTACTAAAATGGTATACTGAAGATGAGACTGTAAAAGGGCAAATGATAAAATGGGTGATAAATATGAATACGGAAGTGTCTATTGAAACCTGGGAATATTTGTGGAAAAATTCTATTAAGATATCGCCTTGTACCAATGTTAGAGAGAATTGTTATAAAATGATGTATAGGTGGTACATGACTCCGAAAAAAATTGCAAATATGAACCAGAATATGTCAAATAAGTGTTGGAAATGCAAGAGCCATGAAGGCTCATTTTATCATATGTGGTGGACTTGTGAGAAAGCAGTTGACTTTTGGACAAAAGTCCACAAGGAAATGCAAAAAATTCTGAAATGCTCTTTCAAAAAGGCACCGGAAATTCTGCTTTTGGGATTGAAAATGGAAGAAGTCAATACAACTAAAAAGACTTTATTCTGGTACTTAATCACAACAGCGAGAATGATTTATGCACAATTTTGGAAAACAGAGAAAGTGCCAGAAATTGAAGACTGGATACAAAAAGTTCTGTTCATGGCAGAGATGGACAAAATTACGAAGAAGTTGAATAATAAAGAAGACGACGTGTTTTTTCAAGAATGGAGTGACTTTAAAACATATCTGGAAAAGAACTGGGATGTGAAACAAAACTTAATATGTTTAGATCAATATTAAGTCAAATGATGTTATCTTTAGATTGTAATGATAAGAAAGTGATATAGTTGATGATATGAAGTAATTTGGAGCGGGGGGGGAAGCATTGCGGGAAGCCACCGGAGGGAGGGGAGGAATTGGGAATGGGGTAGACAATTGATAGAATGAAATGATTTAATTTCACATGTTGTATTCCTGAGAAAATAAAATTTGTTTACCAAAAAAAAAGGATTGGCTACATTAGGGGTTTGTGGCCTAACATGCAAAGGAGTGCCTGCTACAAAAAATGCCCTGGGTTTTGACAACAAACAAGGTAAACAGAATAAGAAGGGAAAGGTGGGTGTGGCTGGATGACCACACTTCTGGTAACATGGGGGTGCGGCCTAATGTGCTAATGAGCGGTACTGTCAGGGTGTGGCCTAATACCTAATAAGTTTTGCTGTTGGGTGTGGCCTATTATGCTAATGAGTTCCTGCTGGGCTTTTTCTACAAAAAGAGCCGAGCAATATAATTTACAGGTAAACTGATGTGCTCACCCCACACACACACATTAACATGCAGATGGTTTCTTTCTACTAATATGTTAATGAATATGCCCTATGGTATGTGGTGGCCGAGAGGTACGTTGATTTGTGGTAGGTAACAGTTAAGTTTCTTGGAAAAATTATGTAAACCAGGATTCCCTGACTTTAAGGAAATGTGGCCTCTGTTGAACGGCTTCAGAGAAATACTGTCCTAAGGGTTAGAAACTCTAACTAACAAGCTTTGGCCTTTTGAACAATGAACAGGACACAATGTATAAGTTTCTTTGTAATTATAATTGTTAAATATGTAGCACACCACATACCAACACTTCATATTTCTATTTGCTGTTCTATCTTTAATTTCTGTATATATCAGGAATCAAAACTTATGGCCCCTGTTACTTTCCCCCCTTTTATGTTCAGGACTTCTTCATTCCTCAGCTGATAGGAAAAGAGCTGTTTGAACTTTGGAATATAGTAAACCCCATGGGCTTGCTGGTGGAAGAACTGGCCAAGAGGAATATATCTGCTCCAGAGCCAAGGCTAACAAGACAGTCGGGAGCTAGCACTGCCTTGCCGTTGTACTTTGTTGGATTGTACTGGTTAGTAGGACTCCTGTCCACTTTAGCTTTATCTGTTAAGTGTTTACATCCTACCTTTCTTCCATTATGGAACTGAAGTAGGCTTATGTAGAATAACTCCTTGCAAAGCTACCTACCAGAATCATTATCAGCTTCATTTCAACAGTGTTACAGTAACATGTGCCTGTGTGCCTATCAGCTGGGGCCAGCTCCAGGTTTTGTGGGACTTGGGCAAGAGGATATAACTGCCTGATTAGCTTTTAATACTCCTTCTTCCTCCTCTAGCCACTCCTCTTCCCTACAGTTGCCCCACTCTTCCTCTTTATTTATTTATTTTGGAGATTTCTGTGCCCCTCTTGAGTCCTGCTCAAGGCAGCTTACAATTAAAATAATAAATTATCAGTATAAAAATACAAGCTCTCCCATTTGACCTCTCCTCTTTGGTCCCACCCTTCTTCCTTTAACCACACCTTGGAGTCACCCTCCTCTTTCCTCCTTGCAGCTGGCTGCTGCCTCCTGCCATCCTGCTTTAGTTGCAAGTTGGGTGGAGAAGGTCAGCAGGAGGGAGTGATTCCCCCCACCTCCCTTCAGTAGTGCAGCTGGAGAGTGGTGATGCACTCTGGTAGCCATGGTAGTCAAACCCTTGTCTGACTTCTCTGGCTTAAGGCAGCCTGTACCTTTGGTATTCTTTGATCTGAAATGTAGTTTGTAAATTCAAATGTAATTACAGTTTAGACATTGTAATTCAAAAACTAGTCCTTACCATGATAACCTCTTAAACCTGATAAGAGTGTGTGGGGAGGGGATCTCTTTTAATTTACATAACCCAGCCTTTCTACTCATCCCAGTCTAGCCTTGTTCCTTCATTGCCATTACTTCCCCTTACACCATCACCACTGTTCATTGCCAGTCCCTGACCTTTTCCTTGTCCTTCTCCTTGACTGCTGGAACTAACTTTCAAATTCAATTGGAGCTTGTTGATATATATATTTTGTTTGTTCCCTGCCAGATGCCTAGTTGGATCTCACTCACACTTTGTTAGGTCTTGGTTTGTCCTTGCAGTTCTTATTTTTCAGTACTAGATTGATGTGTACTGAACATGACATTCAGATGCGTGTTCCTATTTTTGACTTCATAAAACAGACTGCAGACAACCAATGTTACTACTCCTGTAGGCATTATCTTGGAAAGAGAGCACTTGTGCGCACACACGTGTACACATACATGGAGCCTAACTTTTCTCTCTGTTTTGTATAAGGTGGAATTGCTCTCAGGTGAGGTAAAAATAACGGCAATATTGACTGGTCCTACAGAAATAGATCACATAGTAAAAATGAGCTTAGATATTGTTATTTATAGCTAGTGGTCTTGGAACAGAAAGTCAAGAGAAAAATCTTTTACATAAATCAAACTCTTCATTTCAGACTGCCGGTAGGAGATTCTATGATTAAATGTTTTCATCAAATAAGAAAAGCCCTGTGTATAGAAAAATAGCATGAGGTAGTGCCACCCTAATGTATTATCAAGTGGAGGGGGGCTTCAGTCCTATGACATTCTCCACCGCTGTCACACATGAATTAGCTGCTTGTGTAGACTGGCCTTGAAAGACAATGCAGAAGCTTTGATTAATTTGTCCTTACCACCTCACTCAAAGTGTACTTTGCCATGACCTGCTGAAATGTAATTCTCTAAGGAAGGGAAGGTTTAGATCTCAAACAGAGTCTTGTTGCTATGGGCAAGCTAAGCTCCAGTGAGCCACTGGAAGTCACTGTCATTTATATAGTACAGCATACAATGTGTTATATTGCTGTATTATTCAAAATGAGTGCTGGGTTACCAATACCTTTTATACATATTGTGGGTTAACTGATATTTCTTATAAAATGATATATATTTTTTATTTCCAGCGATAAGAAGCTTCTGGCGGAAGGTGCTGGTGAGACAATACCGGCTGCTGAAGAAGAGGCTTCTCGTGTGGCCCTCCGGAAACTTTATGAGTTTACTGAGAATAGGAAACCCTGGGACTATTCTTCTCCAAAGTGGGAGCGGAGAGCAGAAAAGTTCCTTAGCAGCAATTAGGCAGAAAAATTTGTTTCTACTTTGTGTACAAACCTTGTTCCAAATGATGATGCTTTTCGAGAAGCTTTATTTGTCTGGGTTTTGAAACCACCCAGATTTCCTTCAACAGGAAATAAAACTGGGGCAGCAAAAAGTCTTCTGTTGAAAAATAAAGAACTTTGGAGAGTGATCATTTTGACAAATAGCATTGTAGTTTTTAGTGGGATGCATAGCCCTTACCCAGGAAGCTTGACCCTCAGAAATATGTGATGAAAGAGCTGTTATCTGTGAACATTGTAAAAAATTAAGCAACTAAAAATATGAAAAATAATCATTCTCAAGTTTTGCACAGTATGCTAGAGTATTAGCTGTATTGAAACCTGAGTTGCAAAATCATATGGTAACAAGATGGAAAGCTATGATGTAAAACTTTCGTCTAATTTAAGGCAATACAGTGTTTCATATCCCACTGTGGAATAAAGTTAATTTATAGCTATGTGTTTCTGTTCTTTGAAGAGCACAAAAACACACTATTACATTGGCACCTAATTTACAAGTACTGTGGCAAATTGACCTGTACAGCTGAAAGTCCACAGGCCAGTTACACTCATCTCCTTGGCTGTTTGTGGACCCTTCCATTTCTTCATGGGAGCAACTAAATCCCACCAAATCCCTTCAGAAGTGAGGGTGAGGATGGGAGAATATCTGCTTCACTACATCTGCTCTGCTTCTCCTGTCCATGATTTAGGAGCTTGCTGGCCCTAATAAAAAAGAAGAGGAGGAGACTGGATTTATACCCCGCCCTTCACTACCCAAAGGTGTCTCAGAGCGGCTTACAAACTCCTTTCCCTTCCCCTCCCCACAACAGACACCCTATGAGGAAGGTGGGGCGTGGGGCTGAGAGAGCTCTTGACAGAAACTGCTATTTTTCAAGAACAGCTGTGCCAGAACTATGGCTTGCCCAAGGTCATCCAGCCAGGGGCAAATGGAGGAGTGGGGAATCAAACCCGGTTCTCTAAGATTAGAGTCCGTGCACTTAACCACTACACTAAATGACAAGAGTTAGTGCCAGTCTTTCCATCCTGGGTCACGCTGGCAGGTAGCCATTCTTTATAGCCCACCTGCCTCTCACATTCCCTCATGCTGCATTTAACCACAACAGAGGGAAAATGTGTACATGACTGGTGTGAAAAGAAGAGGGAGGAGTGAGGCGTGTACTCCAGTCTACCAACTAGTCCACTTCATGCAAATTTTCCCTTAACCATGGTGTTTAAATATGACATTCAAGCATAGTCTCAGTATGTTAACTGTTGGGAAAATGGAAAGACTGGAGATTGCTTGCTGTTAAATACACAAGGAAGGTGGGAGAAAAGAACACGGGGGGGACTTGTGAGAAAGGTTGACTAGGTAATAGGTGGAACAGAGATTTCTGTGACTGAGGAAGAGGGATAACAGGCTTTGTAGATGGAGAAGGAGAACAAGGGGACTGCAGACCTATGATGCAGAGGATAAACTATAGGGTGGCAGAAGAGGGAGGATTAATAGACAAAATCAGAGACCTGTGAAGGTGCAGAGATGGTGCTATGGAACAGATGGGAAAGAAGAGCTGAAAAAAGATACGTTGGGTTAAATTGTTTCACTCTGGTACATTTTAAAAATCATTGTAGCCTTCCTTAAGTCCTTTTTTAGGAAAAAGCTGACTAAAAATATTTCAGGAAATTTTGGTGCAATCCCTAATTGCATGCATGCAACCAGCTAGAATACATGAGTGGAAGCCTGCTTCATTGAGCTTGTGGCACACTGACTATGTAGGTTTCGTTGTTTAGGCCAAACATGGCAGCTACACTTCAGGCTAAACTTATCAGATATACATGTCTGGCTGAAGTGCTGTCTTACCATAAAGCCATCAGGGCATCTGTTAACAGGTATGATTATATAATCTGACTAACTGCAAATCGTAACTCGAAAAATTTACCCTGTTGTTTTCTAGGTTCCCATTTAACTAGGAATGGAAACAAGCAAAGAGATCAGCTTTTAATACATTTATGTGCCAAGAATCAATATAATCCATTATTGTTATCCTTGGAGCCAGCCACTTCTATTGTTTCTGAAACCCATTATGAAAGAAATCAAAATGTCTGCTTCAATCATCTGGCATGTTAGCATTAATGAGTAAAAGACTAGATCTCGCCAAGCCTTCTCGCCGATTTCCTCGCAGGGGATCACTCTTAGGAATCGAATCACTAAGTAAAAGACCACTCTAAAGATGTTAACCTTTACATTGTTTGAAAAAAAATAATATAAAGCTGTGATTCGTGGTGCTGGTATATGTGTGGATTTCAGCTGTCAGTTTAATGAGAAATAGCAGGCTTGCATTTATTTGGACTCTGTCCACATTTATTTATTAAAATAATTACCCTAGTTTCCCATGTCTTACTGGATCCACAAGGCTCCTTAACAAATTTTAAACACCACATAAAATAATTTAAATACCTAAAACAGAGCAGCTATTTAAAAAAAACTATGATTTCAAATATGAACTAGAAATTCTCAGTAGCATTTCATATACTACAAAAGCCCCCTGAAACAGAATTTTTAAGCAGTGCTGGAACACTGACCACATGGGGTAATGTGAACCTCCCTGGACAGAGAGCTGTGCAGTCTTGGTGCTACTAAAGAGGTGTTATCCTTGTTCACAAAAACACCATACTTCAGGTGACATGGGAATATGAGGAAAGACCCCCAACAGTAACTAAAATGTCCAGGCAATTTTGTACAGGAGACGGTGGTACGTTTTAATAGTATACCTGCAAGACAGTACACATACCTAGATGGTAGACTAAAACTGAGATTATGCTATCTCTCCTTTATATACTGTTTTGGTCATGGACTCTCCTGAACATTCCACATGCTCCCAAATCAGTTATCTCCCTGATCTGTCACTCAGAAGCTGTCCCTATCCACTGGCTGCATTCCCTGAGTCTCACCTCCAATATTCTAAACAGTTTGCTGTTTCTCTCCCCCCCAATAGCCAGTTGGAACACAGAGGTCATTTACATATGCCGCCTGATTGGCCTTTGCCTCTAACATTCAAAACAGTTTGTTGTTGCGAGTCACTGAATGTGTCCTAAGGTAAAATACATGTCCCAATTTTCCCTCAAACGGTCACTGGAGTTGCAAAAATACATATCCCAATCTTCCCTTAAATGGTCACTGGAGTTGCCAGTCTCCCTGTGGGGCCTGGAGATCTCCCAGAAATCACTCTGTTCCCCAGCCACTGCACATCATTTCCCCTACAGAAAATTTCCCAGCTATTACAATGGCTGCTTTGAGCAGTAGACTCTATGGCATTATACACTACTGAAGCCCCTCCGCACCCCAAACCCTGCCCTCCCCAGGCTCTACCCCTCAAATCTACAGGTCTGGCCCTCCCCTTAGTACTGCCAGCCTCCAGGCAGCACCTGGAGATCTCCAAGATCAGTTCTCCTGGAGAAAATGGCTGCTTTGGGCAATGGACTCTATGGAATTATACCCTGCTGAGGTCCCTCTGCACCCCAAACCCTGCCCTCCCCAACCAGAGTTGGCAAACCTGTAACTGGCTACGGAACCCCTTTCCAGACCCTTGGAACCCAGAAGACATGGCACATGAGGAGGTGCTTTTCTACCTTAGCTGCCACTGCATAACCCCAAATCAACATAAGTCAGGGGTGGAGGGAACCATACCTGTCACCATGAGGCTGTCCTCCCATACTACCCATTTGGGGTAGCAAAATGACTTGAGACAGCCCTGCCTTATAACTAAGCGGAAGGAAATAAACATGGCTTGCCTCCCTCAATTTTCCCCTTCCCTCTTCCGCCCCACCAGCCACAGTCAGGACACTCACCTGGATCTTCCTTCTAGAGCTTGTTGTATTTCTTCCCACAACGGGCCTTACTCCTAGTCTGTAATATTACCCATTGTATTCAGGTTTGTTCAAGCCCTGGTTCAAGGGCTACATTCCACTTCCTGGGCCATCCTGGGTTGTAACATTATTACCGCGTAAGGCTCCACCTAATTTCAATCAAAGTATCCTCTTGGTGTTTATGTAAGCAAGATCTAGCCTGCAGTACTGCTCTGGAAAAAAAATAACAGTTCTTTAGGAATGATCAGGTGTTTTGCAATAATACATATTTCAGTGTTGTGCATATAAGAGGTATTTTTCCTCCCTCTCTCAGACACAGGTTTAAACATGAAAATGAGAACTGATCCTGGCTTTCAAAAAACATTAAAACAAAACCCAAACTGCTAATGTCCAACCATGCTTTTATCCCCATTTTTTATTATGGTTGTGACATTACAGGCCCATGAATTAGCTTCTTAAAGTGGAAGTGAATGTTAAAGGCTGTTGCTTTCAACTCACTGAAATGAACAAAAATAATCTCCCATGAGAAAATAATAGAGGAAAGAATGATGTTAAACCTTTGTGAATTAAAATGCCATTTGTATAGCCAAGCTTTCAGAAAACTACAGGGAGTAGCCATTTTTGTGCAACCCTATGCAGAGATACTCTAGCCTGTATTCATTGATTTCCATGAACTCTGCATAGGATTGTACTACTTAAAAGGAACGATTCAAGCCACTAAAGTTAGGCTACAAGATGGTCAATGCCCTCCTAAGCATAGTTACACCTTTCTAAGACTACTTAGGAGGGTGCAGCTCTGCACTGGATGACAACAGATGTCACATAATGTATAGACTATTAGCTGGTAGTCCCCAGTTTTGATCCCATCCCCAAACTCCCTAACTGGCTTTAGACAACTTGTTGGGGTTTTTTTTAGCCTCTAATGGATTTTTAATACAAAGTTAATAATACTGGCATACTTTACAGTAAAATCATTACAGAGATTACATGCATGGCTCAGAAAAATATTAGAAATGTCCATTAAATAAGTATTAAGTTTGGACTTTGTATTATATGGACAAAAATGAAAATACACTGAAACTATGTTGTGATGTCACCTAATCATACATATGGTAATCAAATACACAAACAAACAAATAAATATGCTTAGAGTAGTTGTTGGATGTGTGTAATCAGAAACCTTCAATATGTGAAAATTCAGAGCAATGTATATTTTGCACACATTCTTTAAAATCATAGAATCTTAGAGCTGGAAGGGATCTCCAGGGTCATCTAGTCCAACCCCCTGCACAATGCAGGAAATTCAAATACTTCCCCTCCACACACCCCAGTGACCCCTGCTCTATGCCCAGAAGGGGGGGGGACCAAAACCCTCCAGGATCCCTGACCAAATTGGCCTGGGGAAAATTGCTTCCTGATCCCAAAGTGGCGACCAGCATTTCCCTGGGCATGTAAGAAAGGGCCATGAGAACTAAGCACTGATGCAGCCCTTCCTGCCCTCCCTCTCATGATCTGCCTAAGTTCACAGAATAAGCTGTCAGATGGCCATCTAGTCTCTGCTTGAAAACCTCAAAAGGAGAGCCCACCACCTCATGATTAATTATCTTAAGGATGGTAACTTTGTATTCTCAAAGTCCAGCCTGTTCTCCAGATAACAAACCATGTATATCAGGGAGGGGCTGTAGCTCAGGAAGAGCCTCTGCTTTGCATGCAGAAGGTCCCTGGTTCAATCCCCAGCATCTCCTGTTAAAAGGACTAGGCAATAGGTGATGTGAAGACCTTTGTCTGAGATCCTGGAGAGCCACTGCCAGAGCATACTATACTGACCTTGGTGGATCAATGGTCTAATTCAGTATAAGGCAGATTCATATGTGTTAATATTTGGGAGGAAGATACAGCTTGACAAAATATATGCATATACTATATGCCATAGCTTCATTAAAATTAGAGACATATGAGTTTAAGTAGGAGTTGAGGATGGGGGCACAGTGCTGGCTTCAGCCAGAGCAATCTGCATTTATTCCCAGTTTACTGGGATACCAGTTTACTGATAATTTACTGGGTACCCTTGGGTAAGCCACTTTCAGACTCAATCCCCCAGCTTGCAAAATTGGGATATTAATGAACTATCTCTTAGTGCATAGATGATGAATTAATGAATCCAGAATGAAATGGTGGGACAGACTTTAGGTGTACCAGTGTGGTCAGGGATTCCAGCTTGTGCACAACAGTTGCTTGCTTCTTTGCATGTGACTGAGGGACAATTCACATGTTACAAAGTCCATGCGGTAGGTGTGGACTGTGTCAACAGATGGGCACCTGGAGTTCTGAGCTGGGAACTCCAGCAGCACATTTAATCTAAAGTCTTCATGGCAGCAGTGTGTCTGCAACACAGACGTAGTAATGTATGGATTGGGCTTGAGATCTTTACAGCATACTCCAAGAACCACTGCCTCAGTGCAGTACAACACCAAATAAGGTTGTTCATTTTGATCTTATTTTAGTTAATTGATAAGGAAAACCAGCCCAAGACTAAGATCTCTTGCTTCATTGTGGTGCATGACACATGTATTTAGGATCACAGCCAAACACTAAACTATTAAATCTCATAAGAATGCAAAGCATGCATTTAGTATACACTAACTGTATTCTTGCATCTGGAGAATGTATACTGAATCCTAACAGCATAAACTGATTTTGGAACATAGTTGCCTTACTCATCCAACTAGCATGTCTTAGAAAAAAGCTGCAGAAATATCAATTGCTTAGCAACATAGGTACAGTGCATTCCAGACATCTCAGACTCCTAGCAATGTAATATGTGGTGGATTAGGTAATTTTCATTGGCAATCAGAGAATGGGAATGTCTGAATTCCCTGTCTGTCAGTGAAAATAATTAATTGTGAGAAGGGTCAAGATTGTTATGAGGTACAAGGGCTGAGCTCTGGGCCATGTTACATACTAATAAAAATGTATCTGAGCCTACAGTGGTTTTTCCCCTCACTATTTAAGAACCATAGCCAACTTTCTCAAATCTGGGGATAAGAGTAATAGGGATATAAACCAGGGGTGGCCAAACTTGCTTGATGTAAGAGCCACATAGAATAGTCAGATGTTAGAGAGCCACAAGACATGAACAAATATTACACGTTTTTACTGGTAAGTATGCAAATTTGATTTTTATTAACATTAAATGAGACTGCCAAAAATAATAACAAAAGTGGTAAAAGCAGATATTGATAATGACATTTATTTGTCCAATGATACTTTTTTGCTAATGATATTTAGCTTCCTCAGCCACCCTGCCGGGAACTGCACAATATGTGTGAAAGAGCTGCATGCAGCTCCTGAGCCACAGTTTGGCCACCCCTGATATAAACCCTGTCAGCTTCCTGTTTTAAGAAATTATACATTGCTCCCTGTTCCAAATGCAAATATCTAGCTACTGCACAAATTCCTTTTCAGGATTCATTATGTCAAGGATGGTAACTTTGTATTCTCAAAGTCCAGTCTGTTCTCCAGATAATAAACAACCCAGTGGCTTGGAAATGTATTTAGGCCCACAATTCACAATCCTCAGAACTGACCACGGTCTATAATAAAGGTGGAACCGCACAGCAATAATGGCTTCATAATTATGGGTCGCAGGAAGTATGTGGTCAGAATTTGTGGGAGGGAGAAACAAATGTGAGCCTGTTATAAACCAGATTGGTGGCGGTCATATGATGCTGCCTTATACTGAGTCAGACTGTTGGTCCATCTAATTTGCTTTGACTGGCAGCAGTTCTCCAAGGTCTCAGAGAAAGAGGGAGAGGGTCTTTCTCAACAGCTGCTCCTGAGAGGTTGGGAACTGAATCCAAGACTGCCAGAATTTAAAGCAGATTCTCACAGCCCCTCCCCACCCCCAGGTCCTTTAACTTTCCAGAACATGCACAATAGATGACCAACCGTGTAATCTACCTAGTACATTTTCATATTGCCCTTATTCCAAGTAGCTTAGGGTGGTTATCACTTTCCCCATTTTATCTCCACAACTCTGTGAGGTAGGTTAGGCCGAGATAACATGATTAGGTCACTCAGCAAGCTTCATGACAGTGTGGAAGTTTCAATCTGGATCTCAGCTCCTAGTCCAACATTGTAAAACTGTGGTCTCCAGTTTGGTGCCTGTGGATAACTGTGGTGCCCAGCAATGTGTTTGCTAGTACCCTCTTGTTTCTTTCCCACATCATCTATTCCCCAAAGTGAAGAGCAACTGCCTGCTTTCTTCCACTTCACTGGAGTAAGAGGTGCTTCCAAAGAGTACAGGGGGCATTGCCTTTGGGGTTTCAGGGAACACCCAGTTAGCAACAGTTGCCTCCCTTGTAGGAGTATCTCAGGCTTGGAACCTCCTGACATTTTGTGGAACCTGTTAAGTTATTGGACCAAGTCCCAAGGGAGCAATTTTGTGATTGGTCTGACCCACCTCCAAGGTAGTCATTTTGATGTGCTATCCACTGCTACTTCTTAAAATTCCTGAAGTGCCTGTAGGTCCAATAAAGGTTTTTTTTGAAAGGGGTGTGTGTCCTTGTGGCCTTTAATAATATATTCCATTTATACCCCACTTCTCTCCCCACTGGGGATTGAAAGTGGCTTACAACAGCCTCCCCTTCATTTTATCCTATTAGGTAGGTTAGGCTGCGATTGGCCCAGGGACACCCAGCAAGAGTGGGTATCTGATCCTGACCTCCCAGGTCCTACATCATATCTATCTCCAATTCAATGCACTGTTAAGTGTGCTCAAGCCCATCACAGTCAACGGCCTGAACTGTGTTTAACTGGATATCAGACAGCGGCCACAAGACACCCTATTGCTTCTCTGAGTGTCCGTTTCCGTTGGATTATATTCAGGTGTCATTTCCTGCAGGAGCGCACAGGAGTGGAGCTCCGGCAGTAAAGAGCCAAGAGCACATGAAACAAGCCCCACCCCCTGCTCCCAGCAGCCCTCAGTCAGAGCAAGAAGCAGCCAGGTAAGCTGCAGAGCCCCCCCCCCACAGCATTCAGGCACAAGCTCTCCCTCCTCTGTGAGGACAGATCTGCAGGTCCCCCCCCCAATAGCTAGCAATCCAAAACAGTCCAGTGGAGCCTGAGCAGTGGGTGTTGCCTTCTGACACACTTCCGATGATGTCAGGGGTGTGTGGCATATGCAAATAAGCTATGCTAATGAGCTCCTGCACCTCTTTTTCTACCAAATGACCCCTGATTATATTCCATGCTAAAAGAGAGATTCAAGTGTGGTGGCTTCTCCGGTTGCTTCCCAGAAAACTTTAGAAACGCATTTTCTTTGCCTTACAAATGAAGCAGGGCAGAACTTCCAACCACGTCTCCATTGAAATCCGGTAGGACCACAATGGGAGCGCGTGCGGGGAGAAAAAGGGCCAAGGCTGCTTCGGGAGCCAAACCCACTTGACCACCCCGGGGGGGG
>NW_015170283.1:139267-203123 GCF_001447785.1 Gekko japonicus | reverse complement strand
CCCTTCCCCCACCTTTCTCCCCCCCCCCCCCCCCCCCCTTTGGCCGTTCTGCCAGCATTTTCTCCCCCTCGCCGCCGCCGCCGCTCTTCATCCTTGCCTTCCTGCCGGGTCACATCAGGTAACGGTCTCCGGGGAGAAGTGAGAGGGGGAAGGAAGAGACCCGTTGCGGCGCTGGGAATCCTCCCAAGCGAAAGGAGGCGCTGCTGGAACCTCTCGGAACGAGACCCGGGTCTTCCGCCGAGTCCGCTACGCTCGCCTCTTTGTCCACGGTGGGGAAAAGTGTCGCGCAGGTTCCGCCTGAGCTCGTCATTCAGCCGCCCCGGGCCGGGCTCCGTCCCTCACACGCGCGCCGCCGCAGCCGCTCCTCTTCCCTCCCTTCCGTTCGGCCGTTGGTCTTTCTGTGGGGGCGCGCGCACGCGCAAGGGCGCGGGCCCAGGCCTCGCCCTCCCTCGCGCCCCGAGCGGGACGGTCCCGGCGCTTCCTCTTCGCCTGAGGCTCCTCCGCGCCTCCCTCCTGCCCAGTCGGCGAGAGCGGGCCGGGGCCCGGCTCCCCAGCGGCGGGGGCCATGGCGGCGAGCGCCAAGCGGAAGCAGGAGGAGAAGCACCTGAAGCTGCTGAGGGAGATGAGCAGCCTCCCGCCCAACCGCAAGTGCTTCGACTGTGACCAGCGCGGCCCCACCTACACCGACATGACGGTGGGCAGCTTCGTGTGTACCTCCTGCTCCGGCATCCTGTGAGTTGAGGAGAGCAAAGCGGAGGAGGAGGAGGAGGGGTTGACTTGGCGGAGGAAATAACCGAGCGCTTCCGAGTTGGGGGAGGCGGGGGGGGGGCAGGAGCTAAGGAGCAGGCGAGCGGGAGCTGATAAAGACTACGGGTACAGATAGTGGGTGTGGGTGTGTCTGAGAGAGTGAAAGGTAACGGGAGGTGGAGGTAACCTGGGGAGGAAGCGCGGTGAGGGGAAGTCCCTCCCCGCGGAAGGTAGGGAGTGGAGAGGTGTGGGTCATATGTTGTGGGCTGGAGCGAACATATGGGGTTGAAGAAAATGTGGCGCGTTCTTGTTTCTTGGGTAGCTGACTAGGTATGTGTGGTCTGGCGTGGTAGGTTGGCTGGGCTGAACAGAATGGGAGAAAGTTTATAAAGCGAGGGGAGAAGTGGGTTAGAGTGTGTTTCTGGTGTGGATAAATGTCAGGCCCTGTAGATTCTTCCTCTTGTGTAGCATGCTGCTTAAGAGTTCGAGAGAGGGTGGAATTTTAATTCTTCCAATGGGCAAGATGTTAGTTACCAAGGCTAAAAGAGGCTTATTGATCTCGCTGTATTCAGTGGAGTGTACAATATAGCCTTTGTAAGGAAGGGGGTAGATTTGGTCTCCTTTACCAAGGTTCCTATTGTGTCAAAGTACAGGAGTAGACAAGTGCTGTTTGTGGTCTGGATTAATACTGGAAGCATGTGAAATAGGTTGGGAGTGCTGGTCAAATGTTATCTGTAAACCCAAGTTATAATCAAATGGGAATGTGTGAGAGCATTTCCCCCCATAAATGTCTACTCAGAATTCTTTGTTTGGAACTTACTGAACACATTTTATTTTAGTTTAATGACTTAGAACAGGAAAGCAGTTAATGATTATTAATAACGGTTCTGTGTTTGCTGTGTTGTTCCTTTTGTACATTACCGTATTTCTGTATGCTCTTCTATCTCAACTAATACTATACTTACATAGATAGCTGGGGGCAGTCCAAACTGATTACAGTAACTTGTAAATAAGTTGGTCAGCTCTTTAGAGCTTCGAACTTATGTACTTTTTACTTTTAAAACTTTTAAAACCTTAAAATGCTATTGCATGTGCTGATTTTTATTTGAACACCTATGATACACAGTTTACTAAGTTTAATTTATAGTGTTATTTATGTTGTATCTTGCATCTGAATTAAATTTTAATGACAGTAGTGTTTTTTGTATAGCAGATCCTAGCATCAACCATACCACCAATACAGTACATGAAATGGGATCCAACGGTCTAAGAGTAAGAAGCAGATCCTTGATTCTGTCTTCTGTAGCTCCATTTAAAGGATCTTGAAGTCTAGGGAAAGTCTGTGCATGAAACTTGGTGAATTGTTATGAACCAATGTTGTACAAGACATCTCCTATATACTCATGTTGTAGTACTGTGTCCTGAGGTCACTGAACTCTTTGAAATGAATTGTAGATACAAACTGATAAAGATATACTAAATAGAATTAAGGACCCCAGTCTCTTTAATATCATGGAAAGAAAAATGCCTCTTAAATACAGTTACTATTTTGTTCATATTATTTTAACAAAAAAGTACTTTGTTATTGCATAAGGAACCTTTCACATGTGAAGTCACTACTACTATTTCCATTGAGTCACAAATCCGGCCTGCAGTAAACTCTAATCTTAGATAGAGGTGTAGGTTAAGGTGCTTTCAGAGCTTCCGGTTTAGTAACCAATTCACCAAGTTTCAGGCACAGACTTTCCCTAGACTTCAAGATCCTTTAAATGGAGCTACAGAAGACAGAATCAAGGATCTGCTTCTTACTCTTAGACCGTTGGATCCCATTTCATGTACTGTATTGGTGGTATGGTTGATGCTTCTGTAATTGAAACGGATGTTATCAGTTTTCAAACTCTGTAGTTGCATGGGCCATCCACTGTACTGTATGCATTGCACTAATCTGTTATAATACCAAGTGTAGATTTGTTGGTGGATGCATCACTATGAGTGAATTTCATGCCCTTGCTAAGTCTGAAGACAAATGTATATGTGTGTTAAGAATGGGTTTATTGAAATCATCAAGAAAAAAGGGTAATTTCAACCACTGGTTTAAATAAAAGTGCATCTTTGTTGGCCCCCACAGTCGGTAGGAGTAACGAATGGGCAGCTTTATTTAAATTTAAATGCAACTGAATGAACCATAAAGCGGCAATGGCCAACTATGTGAAAGTCAAGACAAGGGGTTCTCCCATGAGCCCTTGGCTTATAGTGGGTGAGTCACCCTGCACCTGGTGCAGGTCAAGTTGCCCCCTGAAGGTCCAGCCCTTCAAGCAGCAAAGTTTTAGGGGAAGACCTGTTCAGGGGGTCTCGCAGGCCATCCGCATTCTCCGCCTAGAGCTCTTGCTCACGGTCAGGTCCTTCCAGACATCCCACCCTCCGAGCAATGGGGGGGGGGGTCTGCCTGCTGGTGCTCACTAATTAACAACCAAATCCTGCCTGATTCCTGCCACGAACAAGGGTCAAGCCTCTGCTCTGGGCCCTTGTCCCCAAGCAATGACTAATGGCACCCCTGAGTCCTTGCTGCAGGTCATCCAGAAAGATCTCATTGCCAAGTTCTGACAGATGGACTCCATCATCTCTGTATAAATATACCAACTCAACCGTTGTGCAGAAAAGGGCAACTAGAATGTTAAAAGGGTTGGAACACTTTCCCTATGAAGAAAGGTTGAAGCGCTTGGGGCTCTTTAGCTTGGAGAAACAACAGCTGAGGGGTGACATGATAGAGATTTACAAGATTATGCATGGGATAGAGCAAGAAGTACTTTTCTCCCTTTCTCCCAATACAAGAACTTGTGGGCACTCAATAAAATTGCTGAGCAGTCAGGTAAGAACAGATAAAAGGAAGTACTTCTTCACCCAAAAGTGATTAACACATGGAATTCACTGCCACAGGAGTTAGTGGCGGCTACAAGCATGGATGTCTTCAAGGGATAATTGGATAAACATAGCAGTAGTCCATCAGTGGCTATTAGCCACAAGGTATAGATAGGAACTCTTGGTCTGGGGCAAGTGATGCTCTGTATTCTTGGTGCTTGGGGGGGGGGCAACAGTGAGAGGGTTTCTAGTGTCCTGGCCCCACTGCTGGACCTCCTGATGGCACCTGATATTTTTGGCCACTGTGTGACAGAGTTTTGGGCTGGATGGGCCATTGGCCTGATCCAACATTGGCTTCTCTTATGTTCTTATGTAATTCCAGAATGTGGGATATAAAACCTGAACCCCACATCCATGGCTTTCTTAAGCTCCCTTATTGGCCTTACGATGGGCCTTATCAATGCCCTTTCCAAGACCTCCGTGGAAGGATGGCGGACCAGGCCAAGCAGACCCCAGGCCAAACGTGCCTGAATAACCTGCATGTCAGCCTTGGCTTGAAGTATCAGGACCTTGCCCTTAATCATACCAACGTCATTCCCACCCAGATGAATGACCAGGATATCCAGAGGAGGACTGCTCCTCCCCGCAAACAATGGGGGCATCAGCCCTGAACATCAGAGACCATGACGGCCCTGCTGCTCTATTGTGGCCCAGTCACTGAGGCCAAGTTGAGACCCTATTGCTGTGTATCCTGCCTGGTGGGCTACCCAGAAGACCATACTGTGGTTTGCAATCACAATCATCAGCCTCCAACAGTGCCTAAGGGAACCTAAAACCAAGAAACAACAACAAAGAACAAAACAGTGAACATAGCCAACCCTAACATGGATACCAAAGGTTGAACGTATGAACACCACCTCCCCACCTTCTGTATGGCTGGGCCAGGGTAGCCCATGGTAGCAGCAGTAGAGGCAGTCCCAATCCAGAAGGAGTACATCCCAAAACACGCTCCCGTTAACCCCAACTTGGCCAAAGCCCTTGAAGTCATTGCCCAAAACTAGTATTTCTTCAAGGGCGTACAGTCAGCATGCAGAAATAAGGAGCTGCCTGCCTCTCCACAGTGACCAGTTTATTGATGGAGAGCTAGTACAGAATAGAGGTCATTTTTAAGGCAAGGGCCTAATGTAATCTCAGTCCCCTTGTGCTGCTGGTCTGTCTTAGACCGATGAACTTGGTTGATCACTTGGTCATGCATGAAACGGATGTCCCTGTATTGAAGAGCTTGATCAAAACAATCTGAGTGTGACTCTCTCACCAGCTCGCTAACCTGTAAGGCACCAAAGAAGGCCATCAAAGCTGCTGCATGGAATAGGGCACTTCCAAATTCAGAGTGGCAAACGTCACTCCACAGCCTATATGGGCCCTTCAACACCACAGGTGAGATGGGCTGCCGGTCATCCCTGCATGCCCTCGACTCTCAGGACCAGCCCTCAAGCATCTTGCGAAGGTGAAAATCCCCTATAGATTCTGGCAAGCCCTGGGCTTTGCTATTAAAAGCCAAAGTGGCTAATTTACCCCTAATGGACTTCATCGCCAAGACCTTACTTTTCAACATCACACAATACTGCATCAGATGGTCCACTGGGATTGGCCAAGAATTCTGTGGCCCTGCCTCCACCCTAAAAGTCTCAAATTGTTGGACTGCACGGCCATAAACTTTCTGAGTACTGGGGGCTATTGCTAAGTCGATCACCTTGTGTGCTTTGGCTTACTAAGCTGCCAAAACTCCAGGGCCTCTGGGGCCAGCTGATGAAACCTCTCCATCTGTTTATGGGACGGAGCATCAGCCACCCCATTACTAACCCCAGGGACATGCTTGGCGAGGGAAAAAATTCAGCTGGAGACAACACAGAGTGAAAGACTGCACTAAACCCATTACCCTAGCAGATTTGGATGTGAGGAACCTGATGACCCGAACTATTGCCAAGTAAAGCACTGTGGTGTTGACCATCTTATCACCCCAAACCCACAGTGACACTAAAATGGGGAAGAATTCCGGGAAGCTAAGGTCTCTGCAAATGTTCCCTCTAAGCCAGTCATCAGGCCACTGGTCCGCACATCAATGTCCGCGGAAATAGACCCCCTAAGCCAATGGAGCTGGCTGTATCAGAATGAATATTTCATTTGATCAGGCTGTGAGGGTGGTTCGTAGGTATGGGGCAGTGGCTGAGATGGCTAAGTGTGGTATTAAGTCTGCCTTTTGCCTGTTACCAGTGCACCCTAATGACTTTGAGCTTTTGGAGTTTACCTTTGATGGCCAGTTCTATATGGATCGGGCCCTGCCCATGGGGTGTTCCATGTCTTGTGCAGCATTTGAACACTTCAGCTCATTCCTTGAATGGGCTTTGTAGCACAAAGCGGGCCTCTCTCTGACATGGTTCACTATCTTAACGACTTGGAGGACACGAAAAATTCCCTTGCCAAGTCTGAAGACAAATGTATATGTGTGTTAAGAATGGGTTTATTGAAGTCATCAAGAGAAAGGGGTAATTTCAATCACAGATTTAAATAAAAATACATCTTTGTTTAGATGCATCTTAAATTAAAAGTTCCCACAGTTTGGTTGCTATAACCATAAAACTGTGATTTTAAATTGAATCGGCCTTTATACAAATGGAGAAGGCATGCTGTTCAGTTATTAAATATTCAGCATAAAATGAAGTAATACTAGGAAATTATAAAAATACATTACTTATTTTTAGGTGGTAATGTTCATTACTTTAAATAGCATCTATTATGAGCAGCCGTAACAGGTTTTTATAGATGTGTGCAGGTTTGGAATCAACAATAGAAAGTGCTTCTTTCTTTCAGTGTTACTTTCTGTTTCAATCTCTTTCTTTGTCCTATGGCTTCTTGCTCCTACCTGCCTCACCCCCCCAAAAAATTAATTTCATCCAGGTTGATGGTAGATTCAGGTGGGTAACCGTGTTTGTCTGAAGCAGCAAAACAAAATTTGAGTCTAGTAGCACCATTAAGACCAACAAAGTTTTATTCAAGGTATAAGTTTTGTGTGCGTGCACACTTTCTCAGGTATAATAAGATGGAAATTACAAGTCTAAACATACAGTTACAGGGTGAGCAGTAAATTAGCATACAGCATAATGAAGATATTTAACAGTTCAACACATCATCAGCGACTTACAACCTCTACTGGATAATGACCGTTGTCTTTCACAACTTACTGAGGGGAAAAGCTGTTCTTACACACAGAAAGTCTCAAACAACTCCTCACCCACAATAATACAATATCTAATTTGAACATGAACACTGGTACCAGAGCTTTCAATAAACCAGATGCCAACTTTGCTGCCACATACACCCAGACAACACAAACACTGGACCTAACATCAACTGTACCATCTCAGGCTTATTCACATGCTCACCTTCTAACATTATATATGCCATTAAATGCTAACAATGCCCTGCGGTTCTCTACATAGGAAAAACAGGTCAACCCCTACAGCAAAGGATAAATGGACACAAGTCTGACATCAAGAATCACGAAACTTGACTTCTGGTTTTGGCGACTCACATGGCAGGCGCGCTCCATCGGAGCTCCGATGGGGTGGCCTGTGACTAGGCGGATGGGAGGGGTGCTGGTTGATCTGGACACACACACACACACCCCGGAGTCCTTGGAGGGGAATCCCAGCCTGGGGTGTGAGAGGTGCCTCTCCCTCATTTCGTTTTCCATTAACTAAAAGGAGCCAAGGGATCGAGGCTCCTTTTTGTCCTGATAGGTCCAAGAGGCGCACACCGGGCGAGCAAACAAGTGATCAAGCGAAACTACAAAGTTTACCCTTCCTCCACAGCTGGCATGGAATGAAGCGTGAGTGCTATTTCTCTTTAACTGGTTATGCGGTTAAGCGCCCAAGTGCGTAATGAGGCGGGGGGGCATCTGCCCCCCCCCCCCACAACCTTAAATGAACTCTTTAAGCGACAGAAGGGGCTAGAGGCAACGGCAATTCCAAATTCGATCAAGTAAAGTACAGATCTGTTTAAAGCGACTTCATAAATGAGTTTTCAGTGACTTTTAAAAACTTTCTCTGAACTGTAAACAATGACTTCTCGGTCAGAAAAGATGGCGACGAGACCAAAGCACTCTCCCGGAACTGCAAGATCAGCACATCTGGTTGCTAAACCAGAAGCGAATACTGACCTTCCCAATATGCTGGCTACAGCGTTGCGCCCTCTTTTGGATCAGATGACTAACCTCAATAATAACTTTGAAGCACTCCAAAAACAGCTGAAAGAGACTAAAATAAAAACAGAGGAGATGGCAAAAGAAATGAAAAAGGTTGAAGCCAAGTCAAAAGTAATTCAACAAAGACTGGAGATAGTGGAGAAAGAGAAGATCTCTGATAAAGACCAGCTTTTAAGACTTCAAATCGAAAAATCAACTTATGTTCTAAGATTTCAAGGTGTTCCTGAACAGAAGGGTGAGAAACTGAAGGAAATCTTAAGTGAAGCGTTGACCCCAATGACAGGTTTAACAGCGGATTTCCTACAAAGCGATATGGATATGATCTGTCGGACATATCCAGAATTTATTAAGAAAAAAAACTTGCCTGGGGAAATAATGGTGAGATTCTCAAAGAGATCTGCAAGGGACGTGGTGCTCAAGGCCACAAATGGGACAACTTTAAAAATCAAAGACGAAGAAATCAGAGTCTTAAAATACATACCATTTGAAATAAGAATGAAGAGAAAACAATATAAAAACTTAACTAGCTTTCTGCAGAAAAATTCCACACCATACAGACGGATAATACCTGAGGGACTTGTCTTCAACTACAAAGATAGAAAAGATTGTCTTTAAAGCAAAGGGGTTTTTGGAACAGCAACAAAGACCAGTGCATGACAAGACAGCTACAGAGGAACAAGACTTGGAAGAAGAAGGTAGCGCATATGGGTCAGAAAGTTCGGGAAGCATGGTGGGCAGTAACCCAGAAGAGGACTCCGAATCAGATAAAGGAGTGGCGACCCCAAAACACCTGAAGGTCCAATGGAACTTTGATAAAAAGAAGCTCAGAGGAAAGAAGCTGACATAATATAATCTTATAAGTTTGAAAGTTAAATTGATTAAACTGTAATTACCTGATTTAATCATATAAATTCCAGTTTGTAAGGAAGCAATAAGAAATAACCATTCCATTAATTTTACTATTGTTTAAGCTAATGACTAACCTTTTTGTATGATCCTTGTGTAGCTTATGTTTTAGTTTAGTGTTGTAGTGATTGTAGTGTTAGTCTTTGTAGCAAAAAAAAAAGAATCACAAAACTTGAGAAAACTGTAGGAGAGCACTTCAGCCTTCCTGAACATCCAACGGGTGACCTCATAGTTGCTGTTTTATTGTGAAGGACCTTCAGGAACCGACTAGAAAGGGAAATTGCTGAGTTGCAAGTTATTACGAAACTCAGAACAATGGAATCCCCAGGACTTAACAGGGATATTGGTTTCTTATCTCACTACATATGCTAACTTCATACAGTCCTTACATCTGTATTCTCATCAATCCCCCAGAAGGGCCATACCGCTTCTTTATTTTATTTTATTTCTTATTTGGATAGTAGGTTGTAATGTAACATAATGAATAGTAGAATGTAATGTAATTTGGAATGGTAGATTGGAATGTATTTCTCTGGTCTGGGAACTGGAGGGATAACAACACAACCGATCACCCCACTTCAAAGAAGATGCTGTAAAATCGACTCCATGCTTGAGAGGAGATGGATGGAGCATAATGGCAGGGTCTCAGATAATTACTCTCTACATTCCACAATTAAGGATGTATCTGCCCATCAAATGTTGACATATTTATTTCCTTCACTATGTTTTCTCACAAATTAAACCGAAACAAATGCTTACCACATAAACTAAGCTTGTTATTCCTATTAGGTTCTTGAATCTGTTAAACATCTTCATTATGCTGTATACTAATTTACTACTCACCCTCTACTTATATGTCTGGACTGGTAATGTCCATTTCATTTTATCTGAAGAAGTCTGTGTGCACATGAAAGCTTATACCTTGAATAAAACTTTGTTGGTCTTGAAGGTACCACTGGACTCAAACTTTGTTCTACAAGCTGATGGTAGTTACTGATCACATAATTATTCTCTGTGAACTGGAAAGTAAGTATTCATGTGGCTTTGTGGGAAACGTCCTTGTTTATAATCGTAGTACTGAGCCAATTGCAGAGATCATATTTTTCCTAGGAATCAAATAGAAGTAAAAAGTCACCCAGGCGGATTAATGAATGGTACCTCGTAACTTGCCAGTCCCAGACCACTAGTATCAAGTCATAATATAAAGTGTGTGAACTATTTGTGCAATAAGTTGATTAACAAAGTCTTTTTCCACATCTTTCTTTACAAAAAAAAGTAGAATGTGTAAGTTTTGGTAAAAAATCAGCTTCAGTATTAAGAACTTAGGAGTGGGTTCCTACTAACTTTTCTGCTAGTGCATGAGGAACAAAGAGCAATCTCACCAAATTCTTCCCCTTGTTACAGTCCTTGTCGCATGTGGCTTTTTATCCATGTCAGTCCCACAATCCCTGACATAGACTTCTTGTGCATCAGAAGGGACTGCTTTTCTCTATTGTGCTGGGTGGAAAGCTGGGAATATCCCATTTTATATGTTTGTATTAAGCTCCAGTTTCATTTTAATAAACCAGGTTATTTTTGAAAGAGAAATTGAGTATAGTTCACTCAATATAGCCCAATGACTCCCCATCAGTTTCAGTGGACTTCCTCCCTTCATGTGTGTATGAATTTGGGAGAAAAGAAGGGGATGTCTTTGAATTTAGTTAGCTTAAAAAAAACCCCGTATGCTTGGACTCCTGTTTTGTGTTGTGGGACAAAGTATAGTCATTGAACCAACCCTTTGTAAGCAGTTGCACTGGAACTCTGCATTCACTGCTGGAACTGCTCTGTGTGGCTGTGATTCTGCAAAACAATAGGCATCATGAGGGTGTGGCCAGCAGCAACAAATCCTAGCGGAATGGTTATTAGTCATCCTGGACTGTGGTTGTGCTTTTTGTGTCGTCCCCCCCCCCCCCCCCCCCCCATTTGGGCTGGCATTACATCTCACTAACTGCATCTTTATGCACTGTGCATACTTACTCTGTGCTTCCTATGTGGGACACCCTGCTAGCAACTATTGGGAGGAAAAGAACAGAAAAAAGATTTTCCTGGATTGGATCAGGGGTCCTCTAGTTCAGCATGTTGTTGCCCAGAGTTGCTAGCCACTTGCCCTGAGGGGTGGGGGTGGGGGCAACATGCAGGGTATAGATGCAAAAGCTTTTCCTGATACTGTCTCCTAATACCGGTATTCAGAGGTTTACTGCTTTTTAATGTGAAGGTTCCCTCTAGTCAGAAGGAGCTATGGTGGCTCAAGTGGTTAAGACGCTGAACTGCAGGCTGGGGAAGGTCAGTAGTTCAGCAGTTCGAGACCCGAGTGTGCCGCATGACGGAGTGAGCTCCCGTCTCTAGTTCCAGCTCCTGCCAACCTAGCAGTTCGAAAGCAAGAAATTGCAAGTAGAAAAATAGGTACCACTTCAGTGGGAAGGTAACAGCGTTCTGTGCGCCTTGGTGTTTAGTCATGCCGGCCACATGACCACAGAAATGTCTTCGGACAGCGCTGGCTCTTCGGCTTTGAAACGGAGATGAGCACTGCAACCCTAGAGTCGGATTCGACTGGCTTTCGAGCAAGGGAACCTTTACTTTTACCTTTTTCCCTCTAGTCATCACTGATCATCCTTCATGAATCTATTCTGTCCCCTTTTAAAGCCATCTGTGCCCCTGGTATGAATTCCACAATTTAAATATTCTGTAAAAAATTGAGTTTAAAAAGTGCTTTCTTTTGTTTATTCTGAATCTTCTGCTGATCACTTTCATTGGCTGATCAACTTCATTGGCTGCCCATGCTCTATTATTATGAAAGAGGAAGAAAAGGCTTTCTTTATCAGCTTTCTTTACCCAAGGCATAAACTTAGAAACTCCTGCCATTTCCCCTTAGCTTTTGAGGCAAATGCACATGGGGATATGGGAGAAATTAGAAGCAGTCACAGTTTGAGGGGGCAGGAAATCTCTCTGTCTTGCTTAACTGTGTGGTTTGTGTTGTCATTGTATCCCCAGTTGGAATCTCCAGATAGGAGTTTGTGTCCCCAAGTGAAGCACCTGTAAGAAATTGGAGCAGTGGTAGCAATACACTGTGACAGTGGTGGTTCTTCTTGGCTTTTTGTACAAAGTGCTCTTTGTCTGGAGATCCCATCACTGAAGCCCCCACCTATATGTGTGTTCTAAGTATGCATGACATGAGGCTGAAGTGTTGTAGCCCCATGCTGCATGCTCAGTCGTATGAGTGTCCTGGCTGCAGTTTATTTTGTGGTTAGGGGAGCTGTGAAAGGCTGCAAGCTTCATTTCCTAAGCTGTGCTGTGGCTGGGTATAGTTGCTCTGTGATTTCTGTGGTTTAGGTTTAAGCCAGGATTATTGCCAGTATAACATTATACTGAGATCAGGAGCAGCCGGGGGAAGCTTGGAATACTGACTAAGCCCTTCCCTTGCATCCCCCCCACCCCAGCAGTGCCCTTTCTTTGCTGATTCAGGAGTTAAACCAGCACCAAGGCACTGGCAAATTTCAAAGCTGCACTGGTGTAAAGGTTGGTTGCTATCTTAAGTGCTCCAGTAATAGGCAATGTGATTGTTTCCTTAAACTGGAAAGTTAGAAAGATTCTCAATCCTTACATGCACAATCTAGTTTTTAAGTACACTTAAAGAATCTATTAGGTTCTCTAGTCATTTTAACTTTTTGCTTTCAACTACTCAGACTTAAATAGATGTCTTTAATAGAGAATCTGATATTCTAGTAAATAGGTTGAAAGCACTTTACATTTTGTTAATAAGCCATCCAGTTTTGATTTTAAAAACCCATCCTTGTTTAGATCCTTTTAAATTTTCCATAAAATATATAGTAAGCTAACTGTAGACCTATGCATTAATATTCTGGAGAAGCTGCATGTAAAACAAGCCTTTGAAATATAAAAGTATTCAGAACTAATGAAGTTGAAGTCTAATTCCCAGTGTCGTTGTGGTGTGATAGTTAGAATATTTTACAGGTTCTTGGAGACCTGAGTTCGAGTTTCCATTCTGCCATGGAAGCCTGCTTAGTGAGCTTGGGCCAGTCACACACACTCAGCCTAACCTACAACACAGGGTTGTTGTAAGGATAAAATGGAGAAAAGGAGAATACTGTAATCTCTTTTTGGGTCCCCAGTGGGGAGAAAAGTGAGGTATAAATGAAGAATAACATACAGATATGTATTTCAAAGCAAACTTAATAAAATTGAGGTTAAGAGCTAATTTTTTTCTTATGATTTCTCAAACCTATTGTTTTCAGATGAATGTTCAATATTTAGCTAACCTGGGGGGGTTTTTTAGATTTTGGTAATGACTTTCTTAAAATTTCTTGTTTTATAGGCGAGGTTTAAATCCACCTCACAGGGTGAAGTCCATTTCTATGACCACTTTCACACAGCATGAAATAGAATTTCTGCAGAAGCATGGGAATGAAGTAAGTATTTATTGAAGAATTTCATAATTGTTGATTGAGTTGATTCCTCCGATTTATGGAGGTTCATCCTATGTCAGAAGGGCAACAGGATTTAAACGTCCATTCAAAAAATAAGAACATTTGAAAGTGCTGTATCAGAGGGTCAATAAGATATTTGTAAATAACATGGAGCCTCGGAAGCTGTGCAGGCTGCAATTTGACAACTACATCAGGAATTATATTTTGTAACACATGCCTGTTAAATGCAAAATGCTTTTGTTCTGCATATCCTGTGTAGGTTAACTTTTGTTGAGGATGAATACCATTTCTTCAGTTTGCAAGATCTGAACAAGGCTGTCTATGATAGGGTGTTTTGGAAGTGTTTAATTCATAGGTTTTCTATAAATTGGAAGCAACTTGATGACACATAACACACACACACACATTCACCCCACTCATGTTGCACAACAGGGTGGTTTCATAGTAGTATATTATAGGCAGTGTTTCAGTGATAGCAGAGGAGAAAATGCTGGATGGAACTGTTTGAAATGACCAGAAAAGTGTTGTAGGCTTGGTAACAGAAAAATATAGATTCCTAGGATTAGATCCAGAGGTTCTGTTTGGCAAATGGTGGGGCTTTTCCTTGAGACAAAGCTCTCTGTGCCAATGTCTATTATTAGTAAGATGGAACTTTTGGTTCTGATTTTTAATTCTCAGAACAGCACCTCTGATACTGTGTGTGGTTCTTCTAGCAGTTAATCCAACAGCGTTGTAGAACACTTAATGAAATCTGACTTCCTTTGATAAATTTGGTAAATGTTATGTTTAGAAGATGCTGAATGTGATATCTCAAAGTATCATATCTTGTGACATGAAACCCTATCTTAGCTCTAGCAAGCTGTTGAATTTTCTGCATGAGTGATGTATAACTCAGTTACTAAGCCCAGTGGAGTTGTAGATTTCTCAAAGAACATCTATAAATGTTGGCCTTTAGCTGTCTTACATATTTAGTGTGAAGTAACCTGCTTATTCACAGGGGCTGCGGTGGCTCAGTGGTTAAGACGCCAAACTGCAGACCGGAAGGTCAGTAGTTCAGCAGTTCAAGACCCGAGTACTATATGACAGAGTGAGCTCCCGTCTCTGGTCCCAGCTCCTGCCAACATAGCAGTTCGGAAGAAAGAAATTGCAAGTAGATAAATAGGTACTGCTTCGGTGGGAAGGTAACAGAGTTCCGTGAGCCTTGGTGTCTAGTCATGCCGGCCACATGACCACGGAAATGTCTTCAGAGAGCGCTGGCTCTTCGGCTGGGAAACTGAGATGAGCACCGCACCCTAGAGTCGGATTCAACTGACTTTCGAGCAAGGGAAACCTTTACCTTTACCTTTTTTTAACCTGCTTATCAATGAATACAGTTTCTAACACTTTCCTTAAGAATTGAAGAGTTCATTGAAAAGCAGAGTAGAATCTTATTTTATAAGAAGATAAAATAATAGTTCTTATATGTTGATAAATGTAGTTGAGGGCCAGTTTTTTACAGCTGTGCACTCTTGAAGAAAGTACCCTGGAGTGGGGGCTTCTTCTTTCATAAGAATACTGTTAAATGAAATACTGAAAACAAAGCTACTGGTATGCAGGGCATGCAGAAAAAATAGTTTGTATTTTTAGGCGCTTGGATGACCTGGCGCTTGGGCTTCTTTGACCCTGGTAGGCTGAGATTCTCTTCTCCCCTTTCATTACACAGATTGCATTAGTATTAGTTATCTGTAGTGCACTTATTCTAGCACAGCAAAGTATAAATTAGAGTAGCTTGAAGAAGGTAAGTTTATTTGACTAGAGCAGTGAATAAATACTATCTATCATAGTGCTTCTATACTTGCTCTCGGGTTGCCTGTGTAAATGCACCAGGAAAGTATTCTTGCCCTAATTTGTTAGGACATTTTAATTCCACCCTTTTTCCAAGGAGCTCAGGGTGGCATACCTCAGTATCCTCCATTTTACCCCCACAACTACCTGGAATTGGTTAAGCTGAGGTAAGGCCACAAAAAGTGAAGATTTCAACATGGATCTCCCAGATCCCAGGCCAGCTCTTTAACCACTACACCAAGCTAGTTGTGGAAGATAAAAAGATGACAGATCACAGCATGATTCAGATATATAAACAGCTCTTCTACTTCATTGCTGAAGTAGTGAGTGGGTGAATGCACAAAGGCATAATTTGGCTGGCATGGAGAATCTGACTTTCATATTTAGTAGAATTACATTTTTGTCATGAAGAGCTGTTACAGAAAGTTAACAAAAGGCTTATCAAACTACTGCCAAAGGGGCCCAGCTTTTTTGTTGTCATTTGGGAGTGATAATATCCGTCGGTGAGTGCTTACTGAGCAAGAATTTCTTCAGGTTTGTTGTTGGCTGTACTGAGTGCAGCTGACTCCAACTTTCAAGGACTGTGGATGGACTAGGACTGGATAAAGGATGTACTTGTCAGACAGACTACTGTCTCCCAGCTCAGGACATTGGATTGTATCTCTTTTCAGAGAGCCTCATGTTGTGATACTAGTCTCAGTTATCTGGAGCATTCCAGGAACTCTGTATGCACATATCCTCCTGTGGGATCTTCGTCAGTGACAGCTGGTCTACTTGATATCTGGGATAGTAGGCAGACTTTGCCTCCACTGCAGCATTTCCAAAGTGCAGTATGCTACAATCCCGATGGGAATTAATTAAGTGTATGTTTTACAGAACAAAGTTTCTCAGACGGGTCTGGGAATCTTTTGGGGGGTTCGCAAGGCTATTCTTGGGAGGGGGTGTCAGAGTCAGTGAGGAAAGCCTTTCTCACTCCCATCTTGCTAACAAAGGGCCCTCTTAGTTTTTTCTGAGTGGAGACATGGACTCCCCACCTCTGGGGAATGGGATGGAATCTCCTTCCCCCTCTTCTAAAGACTGAGAACTAATAGAGCTCCCACTGCCTGCAGTCATCTTAACTTTCAGGTCACCTCATGACATTAGCCAGAAAATTCACAGATTGGTACCTGGGAATCAGTGTTTCAGCCCTTGAATTCTAGTTGGTTGAATGGTTCCAATGAGGTAAATTCCTAATGCAGTCATCATAGTTACTTCTGGTATAAAACCAAACACTTTGTTTTCCCATGCAGAGGATTCCACCAGGGAGAGAGAGGCATCAGTCTTGACCCCCTGTACAATAACCGCAAGCTGTGGCTTTCAACTGAATACAGGCAGTTAAGGTTTTGTGTAACACTTACATGCTTGTTTCTGTTTTAAAGAGCAGGTTGAAAGATTTTCTAGGTCCCTTACATTCCTTTTCAGCTGGCCTCTATAATCCATAAGGAAATTCTTTGCTGTCTCCAGTGCGAAGTCCCTTCTAATCAAGGAGAGAAAACTGATTAAAACTTAGGCCAGAGCCTTTTGAGTTGTGGCCTTGTAGAATTAGCCTCTCTCTCGAAGGGAGGAGAACACTGATATGCTTGGGTTTCTCTTCCCACAATCCCTGGAGGTAGGAAATTGATGGCACTTTCCATCGAGGAGAGGTGGAGCCCAACCTCGGTCTTCTTCCTGCCTCCATCTGAGAGAGCAGTAGATTTAGAGAGCTCCTGAGATTTTCCTTTAAGGAGATCCTTTGGTTGCACTTTGTTTTTCTCTTTCCACATGTGTGCCTTTCAGTGTGCCTTTCCCTTTGTTTAAAAAAACCAAACTTTGTTCTTCTGGCCTTGTCTTCCCAAAGGCTGTTTGCCTTTTGCCCGCTGCTTCAGTCACAGTAATGTCTGCAGCTGAGGTCTCCGACCATGGGACCTCCTCTGAGAGAGAGTTGGGGGAGGTGATCCCCAGGCAGCGATCCCTCCAAACCTGCTTGCCCAGCTGTCTTGCGGAAGCAGAGCTCTTAGAGAGAGTCATAGGCCAGGAATCACCTGGCTTGGATCATGAAGAAGCAGGCTCAGGTTTTGGCACAAAACTGCACCCTCTAATGACCAGCTGGGATGGCCTATATTGGCCTGTCGGGCCTGTTCAACGCAGCCTTCTGTGGCCATTGCAGCAGTGAGTCAAAGGGAGACTACAGCTCCCCAACAGGGGGAAGTCAGGAGGGTGGACAGCCTTTTGTTACCCCAACAGGCTTCCAGGACTGGCTAGAACAATTTGTCTGCAATCAGTAGAGAAGGGGGGGGGAAGCTTCTTTACCCTCCCAGAAAAGGTGATGTGAGCCCTCTTTCCCCCCCAACCCTCCCTCTCCAGTCAAACACCTTCAAAAAAATTAACTACTTCAAGGCCTCTAGACACAGAGATACGCCAGGGCTCCTCTTGGCCAACAAAGGCTGCCTGTAAAAGCACCTTCCACAGTAGGAGCAATTATTCAAATTTGTCAGACTACAGATCTGAAGATAGGGATTCCCCCTTAGGCTCTGGGGATTCTGATTAAAAGGTAAAGGTTCCCTTGTTCAAAAGCCAGTCGAGTCCGACTCTAGGGTTGCGGTGCTCATCTCCGTTTCAAAGCCGAAGAGCCAGCGCTGTCCGAAGACGTTTCCGTGGTCATGTGGCCGGCATGACTAAACACCAAGGCGCACGGAACGCTGTTACCTTCCCACCAAAGCGGTACCTATTTATCTACTTGCAATTTCTTGCTTTCGAACTGCTAGGTTGGCAGGAGCTGGAACTAGAGATGGGAGGTCACTCCATCATGCGGCACTCGGGTCTCGAACTGCTGAACTACCGACCTTCCACAGCCTGCAGTTCAGCATCTTAACCACTTGAGCCACCGCAGCTCTGATTCTGATTAGGGGTGTGGGGAAAAATCGGTATTTTTCAGTTCGGGTCTGTTGGGCCCCCAAAATTTCTGTATTTTTTTAAAAATCCCAGATCCCGATATTGGTATGGTCATGGACCAAACCCAAGCCTAACTTGAGAGCCACAAGTCAATACCACAATTCATCCCAAGCACCAGCATCCAGTAAGGGAGGAAAACAGCATCATCATCAACAACAAAAGTGATGGCAGGCTAACTCTGGTGGAGGAACAGATGGTAAAATGAAGATCTTATCAGTTAATGTGAACGGACTTAATGGACCTCAGAAACGAAGAAGACTTTTTCACCAACTGAAAAAGCAAAAATTAGACATAGTATGGCCCCGGTCACACGGGCAGGAAACTGCAGAGGAGAAGCGTGGCTGTTTGCCCTGGAGCAAACTACTGCGCAGTTACGCGATCAGATCTCCTGTGGAGGTCCTGTGGAGGTACCGTGGAGGTTCCATGACAAGGGAGAGGTGCTGATCACAGGACAAGCCGGCGCGCAACGAAGAAGCGCGCACCGCGGCAAACTGTTTTTTATTTTTGTGTACATGACAAATGCGCATGCTCCGTTGGGTGCGCATGCGCATCCACAGAGACTTGGACAAAAAAACCCACCTTATTTGCAAGGGGACATGGGCGGGCGCCGGATGCCTCCGGAAATGCGATCAGACGCCTGCCCTTGCCCCGCAGTTTCCGGAAACTAGTACCTCCAAGGTACTAGTTTTTTGCCACGCAGTTTCGGCTGGAAGCCTCGGTTGAGCCACGGGAGTGCTACACTTCCCAGATGTGCTGGTGAGATCGCGCCCGGAAACTCCGGCTGTTTTCCGTCTCACTTGTGTGGCTTCTGTTACGTGTGACCGCAGCCTATGTATTCAAGAGACACACATACGAAAAGGGGATGAGAAACACTTGCAGGTGAAAGGCTTAGGGAAACTTTTCGTAGCTACAGATAAAGAGAAAAAGAGAGGAGTGGCGACTTTTGTCAAAGAACAACTTCAACCGGAAATGATATATGCCTCAGAAGATGGGAGAATTTTAATTGTAGCAACTTGGAGACAGATGAAAAGGATGCTTATTGTCAATGTCTATGCCCCAAATCAAAACCAAGAATTATTTTTTCAAAAACTGCAGGATGTCATTATGCAACAAGTGTTCCACGAAATTTGTCTGATAGGAGATTTCAATACGGTAGTGGATGAAGAGAGAGACAGAAAAATGATTACTCAAGGGGGGGAAAAAAAGAAGCAAGGAAATCCCCAAAGCTCTGGGACAACTTTTGACGGAGCTGAACTTAGTTGATGCTTGGAGAATAAGAAACCCAAAAACTGGTCAATTCACATATTATTCAGCAAGTCATCACTCTTGGTCCAGAATTGATATGGCTTGGATTTCAGCGCCAACGATCAGAGATTTACTGGAGATGGAAATACAAGCTGGGACCTATGCAGACCACAAACCAGTATATTTGGAACTGCAAAAAACAAGAGGGAAAAGCAGATGGATGTTGAACATTTCAGTCTTAAAAAATGAGAAGTTTATGGAAGAACTTAAATTTTTTCTCAAAAAAAATATGCAAACGGAAACATCAATAAATACAGTTTAGGATGCATTAAAAGCATTTTCAAGAGGACAACTAATTCAAGAGTCTGCAAGAATTAATAAACAAAGGTCAGAATATAAAAATTTACAAAAACAAATGCAAAACCAAGAAGAAAAGATGATGGAAATGGCAGCAACTGACCAAGTTAAAGCTAGACTTGAATTATTACATCATAAAAAGAGTTGCTTGCTTAAGGAAGAATTGGCTTAAATTTTTTTATTTCCGCTGCAAAATTATTTTGAAAATGCTAATAAACTTACAATATGGCTTGCCTATAAAGTTCGAGAACAGAGAAAAATCTTTTATAAAAATCTTTAAAAAGAAAGATGGAACAGAGACAAATAGGAATCTGGAAGTAAAAACAGTAATTGAGGACTTCTATAAAAATCTTTATGGAAAATCAGAGACAACTGTTGATCAGATAAGGAAGTATTTGGAAATACGCCAACCTAAAAAAATCTCAAAAGAATACAAGGAGATATTAAGTCAAAGAATTTATATCAAAGAATCAAAGAATATATATTTACATTCAGCTTATGTCCCGCTCGAACCCCTCCCACGGGGTCTCTGAGCAGCTTACATAGTTTATTATCCCTAACTATGGGCACATACATCATTGGGGTGGGATTGCCTACCAGCACCCAGTGGGGTTCAGTTAGTATTTCCTCAGCTTGTCTCGGCTCGGCTCCCGGCTTCAGCTCGGCCTCTCCATCCACACTTTCTTCAAACTTCTCGGTGGTCTTCTGGAGTCGACGGGCCATTCGTCGTGCCGACCGCAGCGTGGCTCCGGCTCCGTCCTTCAGGCTCCGCCACGCCTGTGCCGCTGGGTCTTTGCGCTTCCTGGCTCTGCCTCTGCCGTCGGTCCACCGCTCGATGTTACGTCTTTCTTTACTTCCGCTTGCCACCTCGCCTGCCGCCGCCATTACACACCGCTCCACCGCCGTTGCTCGCCGAATCACTGCTGCTAGAGTCCCACCCCACCTCCCAATGGAGGAGGGTGCTCCCTGCCTTCTAAGGCAGGTACCCATTAATCTACTCGCAAGTTGTTTTTTAAGGCTTTCGAACCGCTGGGTGGGCGGGAGCTGGGACTAGGGCCGGGTGCTCACTTTGGCCATGGTCTACCATGGCCTACCTGTTCATTTGAAATGTCATGCTTGTAGCTATATAGCTTTGGGGAGAAGACCGTTTTGATTCAAGACTCCATTGTCGACTTTATTGCACATGGATGTAAAGTTGAGACTCATTTGAGAAAGGCACTTCGAAATGAGCATCAACTCGAGAAGTTCGTCTGCCAGTCTGTTCACCTGTTGAATATAAAGACTATACATCATGAAATTTATCAGTACCAGAATCTTATTTACTTCTGTGTAATTTACTTCTGTGTGCACGTCTGCAGCAATTTTTTGTCTCTCATTGTTACTATACTGCTGTTCCCATTGTTGTTATTTATTATTCAATTGAACATATGTACATGTACAGACAACACCACAGCAAGGTGCACATGAACCGCCAGGGAGGCACCAAAGCCAAGAAGCTGCAGCAGGAGTCAACTGTAGCAGGAAAACATCTGGCATTTCTCAGAGTAGAGCAGAACACATTAGCAGCATAGCAAATGTTCAAGCAGACTGGCTGAGCCACACCAGGCTGGATTAGGGGGAGTGGATCTCTCAGCCAGGAAACATTCCAGTCCCTGGTTCTACATTTTGGCCTACCGTGCATAGATCTCTTTGCCTCCCTGACCAATGCCAATACACCCAGACTCTTGGGACACCAGAACAAATGGATGCTCTGATGGCCCCTTGGCCATTGGGCCTTCGTTATGCCTTTCCCCCCATACCTTTGATTCCAAAGGTTCTGAACAAAATGAAACAGGAGAAGGCAGATTTTTCTGGCCCAGGAGACCTTGGTTTTCCAGCCTACTGAAATCATCAGTTCAACCTCCATGGGAACTTCCACTGTCGCTGAGTGTGCTAATCCAGGGTCCCATCTGTCATCCATTCCCAGCTTGGCTTTGTCTGACAAGATGGAGATTGAGTAGCAAGCGATGATCTCACAGGTTTTCTCTGATCAGGTCATTCTGACTATGATGGCGGCTCAGAGAAGCTCCTAGAATTCACAACAGTTCTTGGAAGGCTTTTGTCAGATGGTGCAAGAGGAAACACCTGCAACTGGGCACCTTGGATCATCCTCAGGTATTGTCCTTCCTACAGAATAGAGTCTCTCAGGATCTAAGAGCAAGCACTTTCCAGGCACCCAGCGGTGAAGAGATTTCTGAAGGGAGTTACTTTGTACCAGCCCCCTACAGTATACAGGTTTTCCTCTTGGATACTTCATGTTGTTCTTCAGGCTGTAACCAATCCTCCATTTGAGCCTCTAAGCGAGGTTTCCCTGAAGTTCCTTACCCTGAAGGTACTTTTCCTGGTAGCTGTTACATCAGCAAAAGGGGTCTCAGAGATAAGTGCTCTTTCCACCAGAAAGTGCATATGCATCTTCCATAAGGACATGGTGGTTCTGCACATAGATCCCACCTTTGTTCCTGAGGTCAACACACCTTTTCACAGCTTGCAGGAGATATATTTGCCATCCTTCTGCCCGAAGCTGTCTCACTTTAGGAAGAAGATTTGGCACTTGCTTGATCTTTGCAGAACGGAACATGGACTTACCATGAAGGTTCCTCCTTCTTGAGGGCGAGGAGGACACTCTGGACCCACCCTAGTTGGACCATCTCTGTTCAGCTTATTACACTTCCTAAATGGTGAATGACTGCCAATCTCCATGTTCATTGTTCTTTCACTGCTCTAACAGTTTGCCTGTATGGTTTGTTTCATTGGGTTCTATAAGCCTTGTTGTCTGTCTGTTTGGCACACATCGTGGACTGTTATCAGCTGTGGAAGTCTCCAGACTGAGGACGGGTTCCTCCTCCCCTCGGAGATGGAAAGTGCAATCAATTTCCTGTCTCCAGGAATTGTGGGAAGAGGAACCCAAGCATATCAGAGTGTCCTCCTTGCCCTCGAGAAGAAGGAACCTTAATGGCAAATCCAGTGTTCCGTTCTCTCCTCTGTATAGACAGTGGCATGGATCCAGAGCTGCCCTTAGAATAACTCAGGCTTAGAATAACTCAGGCTTATCTGAATACAGGGATAGTTGCATCCTAAAGTTACATTCTAGAAAGGGGAAGACAAGGCCTCCATGGGGCGCACATTACTCACCATATGTACTTTGAAACTGAGCAACACCTGATGGACACTAGCAAGGTAGGAGGGGAGGTCTTGGGGTCTGTGCAAAACATGTTCCTGAAGCCTTTAAGTCTGTTCAGTGTTGCCCATCCTGCTTTTTGGCAGCCTTAGAGTATAATGGGATGTTGAGAATTTTTTTTTAATCGTATTCAATATAGAAGAATTTAACAGCCCTCATCAGACTTATCAAATAGTCAGATGTAATGTGCTGCATGTGCCAAATTTCTGCTTCCCTACAATACAAATAAATGCAAGAATCAGCTCCACAACATAAAACGTATTATCTTTACAAATGTTCGGTGTTCATTTTTACACGATATACAGAAGCTATTCTGATTACAAAGTGTGTGAAGGGATAAACTGATACACATGAAGTGATACTTGCATCGTAATGAATTAGTATGTTTACAAAACAGGAGTGAAGCACTTCTCATAGAAATAGAATAGGATCAAGGCAAAGTATCAAGGAAAATTACTTTGTGGAAAAGAGGGAATGCCTCTCCTTCAAATCAGGCAGTCATGCAATAACTTGTTACTGAATTATGCAAGTTGGGATAAGCAAGACATTTGTGGGGGAATTTCCTCACTGCTCCCTGCTTTCTCCTCTTGTATCTGCCAAACACACACACCCCGGCCACCTTTATCCACCATGCTGCTATTTCCTCCCATCTCTTTCCTTTCATGCCCTCTTTCTCCCATCATCACTTTGTCCTTGCCTCCAGGATAGAAAAGAGTGGCAACTGGAAGAGGCAGGTACTGAGTGCTGACTGTCATTGGGCTGAAGGGGAGCCTGCAGCCATTCACAGGCCAGCCCAAGCATGGGTGGCACTCAGCATCCACCACATCTGGCTCCCACTGCCCCCCACCCAGTGGTACCCATTGATTTTGATTTTGTGAGCTGCTTGGTGCAGGACTGGCTGCAGACTCCCTATCAGCCGGACGCACTCTCCCAAACTCCTCTTCCCATCCCCATTGCTTTACTCACCTACACATGCTTTTGCCCGCTTCTCCTCCCTTCCCCATTGTCTCTATAGCCACCCCTGCCTGCCTGCCTTCCCCTTGCTTGACAGCAGCCATCATCTGTTGCATGTGTTGATTGGTTGCCTGCCATTCTACCCCTCCCTCTCTCAGCCACTGCTGCCAGCTAGCTGATTCAGCATGGCTTGCAGTGTAAAGCAAGGCAACTCTTCCTCTATATTTTTCCTTCCAGCCAGTTCCAGATACCTTTTCTTAGCCTTCCTAGACAAAGCTATGGGGATTGCTAGGCATCTCCCAAAAAGACACTCATGATCTCACAGTGTTATATCATGAGACTGATTGTGTTTAAGTAAGTTTACACAACTGCAGATGTTTCAGTGGTTTATAGCCTTTTTATAAATCCCTGGTTTTTATTTTAAAGTGTTGACATTTTCTGCACGCCTTGGGGATTCCCCTGGTTTGTTGGAAAAAACCAGCCTTCTCTCTATATGTTCCTATTTAGTGGATTTAATTGATGCACATTCTAGAGCCATATTCAGAATTAGATACATGATTTTTAGACTGCCTAAAATTGTGCCAACTAAATGTTTTCAGGTCTCACATTTCTAGGAAGTATACATTATTCATTACCAACAGAAGTGGAAATGGTGAATTACTAAACACAAGTTATAACTTGTTTGAACAGGAAAACTATTTCCAAATCCTTCCTGTGATGCTTTTCTTGTATTGTACTTCTGCTCTGTTGCTCAATCCCACTGTTGAAAGTCTCTAACATTGTAACAAGTCTTCTGCATAATATAAATGAACATGTATTCTTTACACGGCTTATGCAATACTGTTTCTTAGCCTGATCTACAAACAGTTTTCAAAAAGGGCTCAATGAACATGTCAACTCAGTGTGTGGTAGCGGTGAAAAAGACAAGCTCCAATCTGCAGATTATTAGGAAAGGGAGTAAAAATAGAATGGCCAACATTGTAGTGCTCCAATTAAATATAAGGTGCTTCCTCATTTGTTACACACTGTACAGTTCTTGTTGCTGTACAGTAAGTCCCCAGCGTGCAGATGGCATCCATTCCAGAAGTCAGGTGTTTGGAACTCAGAACGCATTTTCTCATAGATACGTGTTGTACATACATAGTTTATTACAATCCACAATCAGCTAATTTTAAAAAGTCATGCGTGATACACAATGGATACATAAGCAGTTGTTCTATACAGTTCCTGCAATTAATGATGAAATAAAATTATTAAAACATTTAACCAATTGTTTCCTTATTGAGCACGCCAGTGCACTAAATCTTGCTACCTTAAAGGTTGTTTCATTAAAAGAGTAGTAAGAAGAACCGAAACATAAAAATCATTGCATCCGCCTAAGTTTTTGGATGTAATTGGAGTGATATGCATATTCCAAATGTCCCTGTAAAATGGACAGTATAGGACATTTTCAATAATTTCTATCATACAGTTCCCGTCAAGAAAGGCAGATGGGAGAATGTTAAAATGGGCCAAGATAAAAGCTCTACAATATTTGGGGAATTCTAATGCATAAAGGTAATTTGGTGAAGTAAAATTTTGGTTACTGTTCCTCACAACAGGAACAGAATAGGCCTGTGATCTGTTGATAATGTTGTAATAGTTTCTAATTTAGTTCACAGCATATGTAATCCTTAACGTAGGTGAAATAGGGTTGGTTTGCAATGAGAAACAGAAGAAAAAGATCAGTATATCTAATGGTCCCATCTGTGGATACTGAAATCCAGAAGTTGGAGTCTTGTACAGATGAGGCAGATCTTTCTACAAACCTGAGAAAATCCCCAGGTTTACAGAAAAAATCTGAAATCTTTTTTTTTTTAAGGGAGGGGGTTAACTTCTCCCAAATAAAAGGAAGCAGAGCCTGTACCTTTTAAAAAATGGATGCCCTCTGAGATCTCGGTGACCTTTAAAGGGGTTGCTATGCAACTATGGCAATATTTCCAGCCTTCAAACCTTGGTTTCTGTCGTTAAAGGTAGGGGAGAGATGGAGAGTGGTGTAGTGGTTAGTGTGTCAGACTAAGATCTGGGAAATCCAGGTTCTTATCTCCACTCTGCCATGGAAGATCACTGAGTGACGTGTGCCAGTCACTTTCTCAGCATAATCTACTTCACAAGGTTATTGTGAGGAGAGAAGAATGATGTAAGCTCCCCATTGAGGAGAAACATAGTATAGGTGTAATAAATAAAAAATAAAGTTGAAGACTGGGGGGCATGGTAAAAGAAATGTCAGTTGATGAGTGGGAAGGAGAGAAGGAAGCTGGGAAAGGGGAGATGATATGGGGACTGTCAGGAGGAGAAGTAGTAGTAGTGCAGGATAGGGAATACAGGGGGAAATTAAGTGACCTCACTCCCGTAAGTCCTTGCATGCTCCCTGCTTATACTGTTATAATACTGTGCAGTAGTGAAACAAGATAATAAAATAATAGCAGACTAATTTTTTTTATTTTCTTTGAATACTATTGTTGCCTGGATTGCAGGAAACAGGTTTAATTCAAGAAGGCTAAGGATGCATGGTGCTCATCACAATTTGGGGAAAGGAGAGGTTTCTTTAACTCATATGAAGCTAAAATGTTTTCAGGTGTTTGGATTCTTCCAGGAGCAGGTAACAAAAAAAGCAATTATAAAGGGAAGGGGCCAATTAACATAAATCAAAGGCTCGCCTCTCTCCACCCCTTGCTTAGTCTCTGTCCATCTGTGCTACCTAACCATCTCCTCTCTTTTATCCAACACTCCCAAGTTCCAATATTGTCCTTCCTCTGTTGATCATGGTAGGTATTTGTAAGTCAGGGATTTCCTGTATTTCAAAAGGATATTGTAGAACTGGGAAAAGTACAGAAGGGGGGTGACCAAGATATTTAAGTGTTGGAGCATCTTTCCTACAAGGAAAGTCTAAAGAGCTTGGGAGGTCAAGGTTTAGAAGAAGGAGCTAGAGGATGGACATAATAGAGGTCTGTAAAATTATGCATGGAGTAGAGAAAGTGGATAGATAACTTTTTCTCTCCCTTCCATAATGCTAGAGCTTTGGAGCACAGTGGACTCAATAAAGTTGATGGGCAGTAAATTCCAGACAGACAGAAGTAAATCTTAACGAGTATTCTAAACATGGAATTCAGTGCCAGTGGGCCTTTAAGAGAGGATTAAACAAACTCATGGAGGATTGGTCCATCAATGGCTACTAGCCATCATAACCACAGGGAACCTCTGTTCAGAGATAGTAAGCCTCTAAATACCAGTGCTAGAAGGAAATAACAGGGAAGGTGTTGGACTCTGTTGTTTGTTTGCTCTCCAAGGCTACCAGTTGGCCATTATATGAAACAGGATGTTGGACTATAAATGGACCACATCTGATCCAACAAGTCTCTTATGTTACGTTACTAAACAGAACAGTCTTCAACAGGGTTAAATTTTATTTATGTGTAATTGTGTATTGAAAACAAACTCATCAGGCTAAACGTAGTTTATTGTGCTATGTCCCAACCAATGTTCCCTCTAAGCTGTGGAGTCTTGTGAGCAAAAATTCTACTTTGTGAGCTACTGGCATTAAAGTTGTGAGCTTTAATTTGGCTACTGCATAAATCAGTTTGCTCTGGAGCCCTCCTTCCTGAGCAAAGACAAAAATACGTGAGCCGGAGGCTCAAAAACTATGAGCTAGCTCACACTAACTCAGCTTAGAGGGAACACTGGTCTCAACATGTTGAAAATTACCAGAATATGTTAACTTTACTGAGCATGTTTGATTTACCATTTTGTTTTTAATTCGTGGTAAAATACATTATTCAAGAATAAAGTTGCAAAAGTTGACTTGAAACTCAACATCAGAAAAACTAAGATCATGGTCCATAGCTGTGGCTTGGAAGAACTCTAAAATTCCATCAATATCTACTTGGTACTTACAAGTCTAGGATATGTATATAATGGAAAAGATATCAGACAGATTGTCTTTAAATAATAATAATGAAAATAATTCCGAAATATCTACCTTTATCCAAACTTGGTTCCTAGTAATTGAATTTATTTCCAACAATGAGCCATTCCTAAATAAATCTTATCCAATTGACTTATTGGTACTGTAATATATATTTCTCTCCTTGTTAATACTTGTTTCTGTCTACCAATTTAATAATTACCTTTCTTTGATACAGTTATTTATTATATTTATTTATTCACTTGCTTATTCTACTTAACTACCGTTTTTAGTAAAATTGAGATAACTAACCCACCCTAAGATAACACAGTAGCTCTGTGTTGATTTATTATTACCTTTTTAAATTCTTGAATACTTCAGAAGTTTAAATTTCCTTATTTGTTTTATCATTTTATGTAAATTTTTTATTTTATGTATCTTTGATTATCTTTGTAAACTATTTTTTTTCAAATAAAAATAATTAGCAAAAAAACAAACCTCAATCATGGCATTCGGCCCCATCACTCCTTGGCAAATAGAAGGGGAAGTCATGGAAGCAGTGACAGAATTCACGTTCCTGGGATCCAAGATCACTGCAGACGGTGACTGCAGCCATGAAATTAAAAGACACCTGCTCCTTGGGAGGAAAGCTATGGCAAACCTAGACAGCATAATAAAAAGTAGAGACATTACATTGCCAACAAAAGTCCATATGGTCAAAGCGATGGTATTCCCAGTAGTAATTTATGGCTGTGAGAGTTGGAACATAAGAAAGGCCGAGTGCCGACGAATAGATGCTTCTGAATTATGGTGCTGGAAAAGATTTTTGAGAGTCCCTTGGACTGCAAGGAGATCAAATCAATCAATCCTAAAGGAAATCAAACCTGACTGTTCCCTGTAAGGACAGATACTGAAGCTCAGATACTTTGGCAACCAAATGAGAAGGGAGCACTCATAGGAGAAGACCCTGATGCTGGAAAAGATTGAAGGTAACAGAAGAAGGGAATGGTTAGACAGTGTTACCGATGCAACAAACATGAAATTTAGCAATGTCCCCTCTAAGCTGTGGAGTCTTGTGAGCAAAAATTAAACTCTGTGAGCTGCTGGCATTATAGTTGTGAGCAAGTGATTTGGCTGCCACATAAATTAGTTTGCTCTGGAGCCATCCTTCCTGAGCGAAGACAAAATTCTGTGAGCCAGAGGCTAAAAAACTGAGCTAGCTCTCACTAACTCAGCTTAGAGGGAACACTGGACAGCAGAAGACAGGAGGGCCTGGCGTGACGAGGTCCATGGGGTCGCGAAGAGTACGACTCGACTGCGACTGAACAACAACAACCTTGAATAAGAATTGGACATCATTCCTATGCTCTACTGAAAGGGAAGTTTACACCAGTATGTGTGCACGCACATTCTTAAGGTTTCTCTTCACAGTTAAACATATGTACTGTGTAGGCCTAGACTCATTTCTGAGTGAAGATACGAACTAGTATGCTTTCTTTGAGCTTTTGGAAGCAATTGGTTTGCTGTTCTCTTCCATCCTTCTTTAAAATATTGGGCAAAAATAAAACATAAACTTCTTCCGCCAATATCGAGATATTCCACCTACACATCACAGATTTGGTTTTTGAATAGTACTCACGAAGAACTACAGAAGAGATGGAGAGAGGTAGGTCTATCCAGATACTGTGACGAGAGGGCTTTCGCTCTAAATTAGATATAGAAAAGACATTGGGCCAAAAGATACCATGGTTCTTATATCTACAATTACAGCATGTAAAATAGCTTTTTTAAACAAAGGTTTCTGTCCCAATCTACAGCTGAAAATCAGAATAGCTCAAAATCCATAATCCGTCTTTGTAAAAATAGCTGGAGAAGTGTATTTAAAGCAAGGCATTGTTACTTGTTTATTTGCTGTAATTTTTTTAATTCTCACTCTTTGCTCGGGTTTTGTTTTGCTAGCCATTTTGTTTTAACCGACATGGAAGAGCCCACTTTAAAGCTTTAGATATTACTGTCAATATTTAGTAGCTAAAAACATTCCATGAAGATTAGAAAACTAGATCACTGTGCATGCCTGCTTGGGTTTATGACAGCCAACTGTTCCTGGCCATCTGCCCGGTTTGTGTTAGTCAGGATGACCCTAGGGGAATCTTCATTTGTTTTATTGCTGTTATAAGTGCTGAGTGAAAAAGAGCCTGAGTGCAAAGTTCCATCTCCATTGCATTTAATAGTAGGATGGTGATACAGTGAACAAGAAATAGATACTGTTCTCCCTCACCATTGTCATTCAGTTATATCCATCAATTGTAGTCTATTACATTAATTAGAACTTCTACTTGGGCTTCTTTGTTTTTAAGAGCTCCCCAGTGTATACTACTTATCAGTTTTCCATCTCCTCCCCACTGTTCCTTGCATACCTTTTGCTGCTTGTAAATAGCAATTTGCTTTTTAAAAAAACCCTTCCCATTGATGTTATTATGTACTCTTTTTGATGCAACCGCTCCTTTCCAGCTATATCCTTGATAGTGGTATATGTTGGCAAAATTTCAGACCGGAAACAGTTAAAGTTGTATGAAATGTTACTTCAAGGCAAAAAACGTGTTATCAGACAAGGCAAAGAATTATTCAGAAATCCTTCAGTCTCAAAATGAAAATAGACTAAGTGCAAATTCAGAAGTCATTGATCTAGTTTTGGCAGAGGCATGGAGCTAAATGTGTTGTACGTATGCTTAATTCTCTGGATCTTTCAAACAGATATTAAGAGCCTCTTGCTACATTGGTTTTGGTTCCTGTGGAATACATAAGAATCAATTTAAAACTAAAACAGGGTTAGATTTTGTTGCAGTGCCTTGAAGTACTTGGCGCCTACCCCAAAATGTGCTTTTATTCACTGGATGAGATTGCTGCCATGTTGGCTATTTGACTGGCTTTTTAAAGAGAACATGGTAGTTGGGCTGTTGAGTGTTGAAAGATTCACAAATATGGCAATGCTTTTATTCATTATGGGTTGAATCTTACTAATTTTTCTGTTGGCAAAAGTGGGAGGAGAGGTTCTTTTTAATTACCAGGAAGTCTATGGCAGGTATCATGAGACCTGTATGGACAAAAACTACATTGGCCAAGGACTATGGTAAGATGGGAGCTGGATGTGATCTAGTGTCAGGGTCTCGCAGCAATCAGTTCTCAACAACGTTCCTTCAGAAAGGTTCAAGTTTATTGAGTACAGTAAAGGCAAGTCTTCTGTGCATACATTTAGTGTCAGAACTAATCCTAAAGGCGAGAGCGAGTTAGATATACGGGATTCGAAGTGGGGGTCCCCTCACAAGGTCGAGCCAATCAGGGCATTGGTTACAGTGCGCTTAAATTAACGGGTTCACATTCCCAGCAAAGGAGAGCAGTACCAAGGTCAGATGCTCAGGCTATGAGATAAGACTCAGGGAGGAAAAGTGAAGGTTAACATTCCAGCATAACAAGAAATACATCAGCCACCGCACACACACACCCCCAGCAGCCATGGCAGCATAGCTGACATCTAGCAGGAAAGCTGGTAGTATCCAAACCAATTCGTTTATTTTTAAAATCTACAGAGAATGAACATTTTGGGGGAGCTGTTCCTGCCTCTCCTCGTTCTAAGAATGTTATCCATCTAGCAAAACATAAAGCAAATTTTTACTACTTATTCACTTTGAGTTTTTCCTGGAAGAAAGGAAAGAGAAAATGTAATTGAGCACTTAGAAGGAGCAGCAAAAAAGTGTACACTGAACCAGAAAATGAAAAGGGACTGTGGATAGTAGAATGCATGTCTGATACTTACACCTTGTCAGAACTTGAGTGAATCTTCCTTGAATGTTGCTCCTGGGAACATGGTTCCATAAGAAATACCATGGAGGAAATGTTGGGGTACTGCTATGTGTGTATGAGGGGTTAGTAAAAGAAAATACTCCTGATGGAAATGAGTTAAATCAATTCATATGTTGCCTGTTCTGAAGCAACATATGAATTGATTTCCAAATTAAAGTAACTACTATATGTGTTAGAACAGGTTCCTTAAAATTCCTTGAGACTGTACCATAATCATAGTTTAATCATATTTGTAGAAATAATCTTTCTTATTTCATTATCTGACAGAATAGCTATATTTATCAAAAGCTTGCATTGTATTAAAATTAGGTTGTAGGTAGAAGTGTTGGTGCACAAGTTAATTTTTTAAAATGTCATAAATAATTCAGGACCAATTTAAGTATCACAAAGACACTTTTATCACAAAATTGATCACAACACTTTAAGCTTTCTAAAACTTTCTACAGCTGATTTTCTAAAAATCAACTGAGAATTACTTTCCTGCACTTACTTGCTATGCCCTAGAAAGCCATAAACATCACTGGTTTTAAAGCAACTTTTTTTTGGTTTAAGGAATATGTCTGTACTGTACTGTGTTTGGCAGAATGTCTTTCAATTATAAATGTTTGTGTTTATTCAGATGTTCATGTACTGTGGTGTACTGACTCTGAACCAGTGCTTTGAGACTGCAGTAGAACCAATTGAATATGAATAGCCTTGCTATTTGAAAAGCAGGTTGGCATAGTGGCCAGGAATGCCTTCCAACAGCTGCGTCTGGTTCACCAGTTCTGTCCATTCTTAGATGCAGCTGATCTGGCCACACTGATCCATGCTTTGTAATGTCATGGTTTTATTATTGTGATGTGCTCTACTTTGGGCTGCCCTTAAATATATCCCAGAAACGTTTGCTGGGTCAGAATGTGGCAGCCTGATTGTGAGGGGCTAGCCCTTGGGCGCATATCTTGCACATCTTAAACCAGTTGCCTGCCAGTTTGTTTCTGAGTCCAAATCAAAGTGCTGGTTATGACCTTTTTAAGCCCTTCAGTGGCCTGGAACCCACATATCTAAAGGACCATCTCTTTGTATAATGTCCCCATGCTCCAACTGGCTGTTTCTCTACTGAAGGTGGCCTGCCTGGTATCAACCAGATCCCATTTCTTTTCCATTGTAACTCCCACTCTGTGGTATGAGCTCCACAAGGAGGCAATCGTAATGCCATCGTTGGAAATCTTCAGGATACTATGCAAGGCCATTTTATTTGCCATGGCTAGTAATAGGGTCGAAACTGCAAACATCTTGTGGGGGGAGGGGATGTCTGCGGTTTTAATCTATTAGTTTGAAGTTGTAATTTTTTAACTGTGATGTATAAACCACTGTGAGCCCCAAGGAAAGATGGGGTATATATATATTTTAATAAATTTGAATAATGAGAGGTGTTCAGTGTACAGAAGGATTTCTTTCAGGTTTTGAAAAAAGCTATCTGACTAAAAATATAACTGTTAAAAGGCTGATATTCGTTCCCATTAAGCATCTATAATTTGTTTTATTACTTCAGGCTTTTACCATCTAGGCACAGATCAGGATTTCTGATAGCCCTGAGATTAGAATTGAGTGTAGCACATATTCATTGATCTAAACAGCCATTCTTGTAGCAGAAATAAATATATGTGAAAATAGGATCTCTCTCAATCTCTTTAATTTGTTGTGTATATTACTTAAACGGTCAGATCAAAAGGGTTTAAACAGAATATTATTTTTTCCCTCAAAAAGGTATGTAAACAGATCTGGCTAGGATTATTTGACGATAGATCATCAGCAATTCCGGACTTCAGGGACCCACAAAAGGTCAAGGAATTTTTACAAGAAAAATATGAAAAGAAAAGATGGTCAGTATACAATTTATTTGGCTAGTAAAAATAAGACATGTAATCTTTTATCAAAATAGAAGTTTAAATAGTAGTGAATTTAGCAACAGAATTATGTGTTTAGTACAAGGTACTTGCATCACTATTTTGTCTGCTCTGGGTGCTTTACAGGAAGATGACTTATTTTCCATCATTTGTCAGTTCTAAATAACTGAAACCTGCACACCAACTTCAGGGCTTACTCACTGTTGGAATCCTGCCTGTTCTCTCCCTTGTCCTCATTATGATAGGGTCGGTTGGGTTATTAGAGGTTAGTAGAAACTTCTGGCAACATTAATATTACTTAAATAGCAAAGACTGGTCTATTATTGCCAGTCAGTACACAAATTACTTGCTGTTTGAAACGTCTGCCCCTTGAAGAAGTATCAAAAAGCTTCTGTATAGTTTAATTTATTTTAATGAGAAACACCTCTGAAGTTTCAGAATGCTGTAGGCTTCAAGGATATTGGACATTTTTTAATGCTGCTAGCACAGGTCTTGGAATAGCAGTACTGGGTCATCCTTCTGTTAATTTTGGAAGAATAGTATTAAATATGAAATGCATTTCTTTGTCTTAGGTATGTTCCACCAGAACAAGCAAAAGTTGTGGCATCAGTCCATGCGTCTATATCTGGGTCCTCTGCTAGTAGTACAAGCAGTACACCTGAAGTCAAGCCACTTAAATCTCTCCTGGGAGAATCTGCACCAGCATTGCACATAAATAAGGGCACACCTACTCAAGTGAGTAACATGACAAAAACAACAGCAACTCTGTGTTAAGGAACTGACAGGTAGTGTTCTCAAGGGCATTCCAAATGAACGCTTAAAAGTCTTTTCCACTGGTGTTGAAGCAAACTGTTGGTGGAGGCAAGCTCAGCCCAGATTTTAGTCAGCTGTAATTATGTGATTGTGAGCTCAAAACCATACAGTTTGTCTCTGCTATAAAGACGTGACAACTATATTTTGTGCAGCTTTAGTTGGGTGCTGCTTACAGAACATTTGATTTTATTGTCTCTGTTCTATACCATGTTCATTTGTGTGTTTTCACTATCTTCATGCATCACTGTCACAACGAAGTCCTTTACTTGTCAGTCATTTTCTTAAGTCATTCTTCCTTGCTTTTTTAATCTTCAGAGATACTTGTGCCCACCAAGCTCATACCTCTTTTTGGTTTATGTAGACACTCAAAAATAATATTTCCAAGGAAACAATTTCTTTTCTAGTAGCACTTCTGAATCCTTTGAAAATAACTAAGCTGACACAAAGCCTGTGTGTGTATGTTTGTATATGTAGTAGTGCACACTTTTATCCCATCTCTCCATGATATTGAGGAAGTGTACAAGAAGAAATAAAATCTTCAGATTTAAAATATAACATTTAAAACAGCAAAAAAGTTTGTATAAATTTTGATGTTGCCTTTATTGGCAACAAGCAGTCCCAATGCAGTTTACATATACAGATTTTGCAGTTTACATATACAGATTTTTTAAAAACTAAACAGTAACACTATCTAAATAACAAATTATTATTCACTGTCCATCACAATTAAGTAAGCTGTCCATTGTTGAGTCTTCTTGCCTTGCTTGTGCATCTCCTCCTGTACTTTTGGAATGTATAAAGGATTTCTTTGATATAGCTGACTGACTGCATTAACTGTCAGGAATGGACTCTAATGAACATTCTGTTACTGACATTTTCACAGTATATAGAATGCTTATGAATATTCTACAACTTGAATATTCTACAGCAATCTATCCAAAGCTACTGTTGCTTTAAAGTTGGGACATTATATCTAGGTGAAAAGTAGTTTGGCTTATGAAAGTGTTATCTTTCCACACTGAGAATAAAATTCTAGATTGGTATCTTCTGTTGCTTGTTTAGTCAACTGCAACTTTTGGTTTACAGTCTCCTGTTGTAGTTCGGTCTCAAGGACAGTCACAAGAAAAGAAACAGTTTGATCTTCTCAGTGACCTTGGTTCAGATATATTTGCTGCTCCTGCTCCTCAGTCAACAGCTACAGCAAATTTTGCTAATTTTGCACACTTCAACAGTCATACAGGTAAGAATAAATTCTGTTCTTGGACTTGATAGTAATAGAAAGATAAAATCCATTTTCTAGAAATGCAAATAGTTCAGTTTGTAAAAGTACTTTAAATGTGTGCTTGTGTGTTTGCTTCAGAAAGAATGGTTAATTTATATTGTAACAAATTATATGACTCCATGTTTAATAGCTATTTGAGCTTATCATAATAGCATGTACAGATAAGGGGAAAAATTCCAGAAGAAGACTGGCCAGATTTCTTCACATACATACATACCATTTCTTGTAAAAACCATTGCTGTATAAGTGGAGAGAGCTGGCTGGCTTTTCGTATTGGCTTGGCATGTGCCAATAGAAACATGGTGATTTTACACCTCCTTTTAACTGCAGTTCCTTGTTAAACAGTTTCTTCTCTGCTTCCACATAGTCATAATTTCACAGAGTTGAAAGTACTAGATTGGGAGTATACTGTATCCCCAGTTGAATGTAGTGATATTTAGCATTTACAAGTGAGGTACCTGTGCATACTTACAGTGGGGATCTCATTTTCTACTTGTGTCCCCTTTCCTATACTTGTTCTTCTTTTCCTCCTCCTGACAGCCCCCATAGCCTTCAACCCCTCCCTCCTGAATAAACCACCAGTCAACCTACATTTATGTCCTCTTCTAGTCTTCAGTTTTTCCTCCTTCCCTCCCCCAGCAGCCTTTCCCATTGTCTTCTTTCCCACCCACCTAACCTTTTTTGTCCTCTCCCTCATTCAGTTTTTCTTCCCTTCCCTGCTTCCTTTTCCCCCTTTCATCTTTTACCTTTCAGTCTCTCCCCTCTGCCTTTAGCTGACCAAAGCCAAAGCTTGGAAAGCGCAGCAGTACTGCTGTGCTTTCCTGGCAACCCTCCAAAATGGCCACCTGTCTCAGAACGTAGTGTCACAAGAACTCAGTGGTCATTTATCGCAGAGCAACATACATTATTTCTCTCATTCTAGATTATTTTGATCTTCAGTATTGGTTTGTTTTTTTAATTCAGAGTTTTCTGAAATCTGAGCTTCCCCCAGGCTTGTAGAAAAATTCCCCTCATTTTTTGATCCATGTACTGGTTCACTATTAGGTAAAACGACAAGGAGTACCTGTAACTTGTGAGGAGTGGAAATACCATCTCCTGCTGATCCCACTTCCCTCCCTCCCCAACCCTTCCATTGCTGTCACTCCCCACACACAGCTATGTCATCCTCCTCTCTTCCCCATTGCGGTTTTCTTGCTTCCACTGCTGCCTCCTCCCTGACCTCCTTTGTTGCAGCTGTTTATTCTCTGTCCCACAGAGTGGGTTGATAAGTGACTCCCAAAATTGTGGGTGGGATCTTGTGATGCAACTTCATGAGATATTGCGCAGTTTGGGTGTTTCTTTGAAAAAAGGTCACCTTTGATTTCCCTTTTCAGATTTTTGTACAGAACTCAGGGTTCTCTCTTTTTTTACAGGAGACCCCCCCCCATTTAAATTTAATTTAAATTTTCAAGGTGCTTTGCATGCATTAACATAGTTATCCTTGTAACTATGTAAGGCAGGACAGTATTTCTCTATACTATGCAGATGGAACTCTGAAGCTTAGAGTATACCCTGAAGCGACTTGGTGACTCCAAAGGCAAAGTTTTAAACAAGTGCTTCACGAGTTCATACAGTGAGCCATTTGTGCTGCACTAGTTCTCAGTTCATGCATCCTACTTAATCCAACAAGTGAAGCCGGCCATACGTGGTTGATAAGCAAGGCAGTTGATGTGCCACTCTGTAGTCCGTGTTGTTTACAGTATGTTGTGTAAAATCAACTTTGTATTATATTTGAGGTGGTAAAGAATCTAGTGCTGGCTGAATGGCTGAGAATTTTTAGTTGCTCATGGAATAAAGCAGTTTGCGATCTACTTTGTGCATGAAAACAGAAGATAGCTAGTTTGGTTGGGATTAGTATCAAAGTTTGGCTGAGAAGTGAGAAGAGGCTCTGGGAGGCAGGAAAGCTAAAGAATTCGGAGCCCTGACATAAGGTTGAAAGGAGGGAACAGAGAAATAGCGGGTAGAAAAACTTGAAGAAAGAGTGAGGGGAATAAGCCCCAAGAAAGAGCCAATGTATTGAAGTGTGACAGGCTGATCAGAGGAGATCCCAAAGAAACGTTCTTGAGTGGACTATATGATATGCAGGAAGGGAGAAATACTAAGAAGCCTTGTCACCAGACAGGATAGCTAAAGCAAGTGAGACAAATTTGGCAGTAGCCTGAAATGCAGGGACCTAAGGAAACGGTGAATGGGGAGACATGAAATCGAGGAAAAGAGCCAAGAATGAAGGAGGATTAGGGCTGTACACTCTTGGCAGAAGGGTGGTGGGCAGGCTAGTGAGAGTTGGAGACGGGGCCAGAGTGCTGAGGTAGCATATGTTTCTTAGGTCTAGACCCTGATCAGAGCTCTATCAGGTTGATTTCTGTGGTTTCAGTAGTGTTGTGGTCTGGCAGTTCTCGGGGACTACAGGGGCCAAAATACAGTATGGGTGGGAGCTGACTTTCACATTGGTTTGAGCTAACTATCCAGCCTCCTGGCTGCAGGCTCCTAGTAGCTATTCCAAAGAGTCTGTATAGGAGAAGAGTTATTGTAGCTTTGTTTAGTTTCACTGTGTTGTGTATTATGGGCCAACTCATGGTAAATTTGCTTTCCCCCATAAAAAAAGATGCTTAATATTCTATATGTTGTACTACAATTACATTTTAAAGATCCAAACATTTTTTTAAAAAAGATCCAAACTTACTGGGTGGGGAGAATTTTTCAGTTTTGTTGTTCTCTTTTTCTTTTGCATTATTCTCGTCAATTGAATGTTAGTTGTATTTCTGCTTTTTAAAGCATAGTGACTTTTCTAAGGCAAAGATCCTAAGAACTATCCTGGCGAACTGTGGCTTGCATTTGTCCTGCAAACCAACTAGCAAACTAGTTTACAGTCCTGCTGTGTAGGGCAAGTTCAAATTGTGCTTTGCAAGTTTGGGTGCAGCAGGAAACTTTGGTTTGCACAAAAATAGTAGTAATGAAGCATGGAAAGAAGGAACAAGTAAGTGCAAGGCTTGATTGCAAAGCATCAAATTATAGTTTGGCTGTTCACTAGTATCAAGCCCGTATTGTCCCTAACCAGCCTTACAAGACTGCCCATTCTGATAGGCAGTCTCCTAGTTCCTGCTGCCACTCTTCACTCCAGATGGAGCAAAATTGGGCATGGAAAATGATGTTGTACCCAGAATTGTCATTACAGCACTCCAAGAATTCCCTAATCTCTAGGTTTTTTTACAACCAGTAATTATGTCATGCTGTTGTACATAATTTCTCTTCCCATCCCCCCCCCCGCCGTTTTTTTCTTTTGCTCCAGTAGGAGCAAAGAAACTGGCTGGCAACCCTATCTCTGACACTGGTCAGCAGGATAGCAGTGCAGAATGTTGATATCACTGAGAATACTTTAGCCAAGTTATGTAAACTGTAGTAATGGATTTTTCTTAAGCCATTAGTGTTTTGCCCCCTAGCTTTCAGGAAGAAAAAGTATCTGGTTGTTCTTAGTAGTTATTACTGCATGTTTAAGCAAAAAGTAAGCTCAGAGGAATTTTAATCTTTAAAAATTAGTGGCAGTTTAAGGCATAAAAGAGACCAATGAAATTAAATTATTTGACATAAGTCCTATTGACATAAATTATTTCCATTAAGAGATGGAAGGATGAGGTCTTGTTTGAGATTGTTTTTGCCCCTTATGTTACGTGTTCATCTAACAGTTTATTTCAGTGGCATGCTTGAGGTACAACTGCCTTTGAAGCCTGCCATATTTGATTCAGTTTATAATCTGGTTTTGTTTACATACCATTAACATGTATTGTTCATTTGCAATTTACAGCACAGAACTCTGCAAATGCAGGGTTTGCAAACTTTGATGCATTTGGACAGTCTAGTGGTTCGAGTAATTTTGGTGGTTTCCCCACAGCAAGTCAGTCTGCTTTTCAACACCAAAATACAGGTAGAAGTGCTCTAACGTTATTAGTTCTTTTAATACAAACTAATCTGGACGTGTAGTGTACAACATTTTTCAGCTCTTTCCTGCATTTAATTTTCTCAATACAAACACTCTGAAGCTCTGGGGAAACCTGACATTCATGCTGCCTTTTGTTTGTTATATTTGTGTGGGTGATGTGTGTTTTATTGTTTTGCATGATGTACTGCAATTTCTTAATTATCCCTACACATGAAATATTTTGTCACACTTTGTGCCATAATAGAATTTTTGATAATACCTAAATTAAATGGAGACTACAAATATTTTTTCATATTCCAATATATTGGACTAGAGAAAAAAGCCATTTAATGGAGAACACGTGTTTTTTAAAAATCTCATGTGTAAGGGTTATGGCTACTTTTGTTTTAATTTTGTCATATATAATGCTTGCTTGGACTGTCATTGCTGCTTGTTTTTATCTATGGCTGACTTTATTTTCTTTTTTCCTTTTTCTTTAAAGTGTGTTGTCTTAAGACTCTTTCTTTTACAATTTTGTTTTTCCCCTTTGTTAACTTTAACCCCTCACACAATTTTCTGGCTGTCCAGCGTTCAGAACGCTTTCATCTAGCTGCAGTTTTGGTGAATTTACTACTTCTGCTTTCCCTCTCCAGGCTGTACGCAGTAAGTTCCACTGAGTGGCAATCTAAACTAATTTAATTTAAAATGTCATTTTTTTCCTTTCACTGTTGTGTGAATTAGCTTTAGCTAATTCACTTTAGCTGATAGTTTATTAGTTTGGTAGCACTTGAATCAAGATTCCTGACCTTTTCTTTCTTTCTGCAAACTCAGCTAAAATTGTAACTGAATTTACTACCCCTGGGGAAATTCTGCAGTAACTTTGGGGCTAATGATATGGAACCATTCAGATCTGTAATAACTGATCATTTTAAGATGGTATATTTCAGAATGCTTATGTCCTGGCTTATTCTGGTGTAGAACAGAACCACACAGGTTCTATCCAAAGTCTGATTGCCTATGGGGCATGCCTCTCTTCATAATGTATGGTACACAAGGAAAGAAACTCCACACCCTCTTGTTTTGCCTTTAGTAGGAGATCAGATATTCTGCTGCAGCTGAGGATCGACTAGTGGCAGCCACTGAATGGAATTCTAGCATCTAAACTAATGAAAGCAGTAAATATGCATCACACATTCCTAAAGTGGTGCAAACCCTTCTGGCTCTCTTCTGTCATCTCTGTTCCTCAGGCTGTAGGGTAATGTGCTTGTGTGTGTGCAGTAATCCTCGGACATAACTTAGGCACTCTACCCTCAGGAATCCATCACCTTTACTTTCTAGTTTTGAAAACTTTACAGTTATTTCACTGATATCAGAAATTTCACTGTTGCATTAAAGGAATTCCTATTTAAGTGAATTTGCAGCTGAAAATATAAGCTTTAAATGAATGTTTGCTATTCACGTGAACTGTTGGGGTTAGCTGTGTGTTGCAGCAACTACTCTTGCAAAGCCATGGTGTGGTTTTGATGGGGCTGCTGCATTTCTGGAGTCAGGAAACACAAATTCCCTGTTTTGATCCATTCAGAACCTGAGCATAGGGATAACCATTTAAACAGAATCATCCACACAGTCACAGACAGCATTTGAAGACACGTGGAGCTTGGAAGTATCCATCATGTTTAACTTATTTTGTTACAGGTGGCAGTGCTGGATCAGTGAATGCTAATTTTGCACACTTTGATAACTTCCCCAAATCCTCCAGTGCTGATTTTGGAGCCTTCAGTACTTCTCAGAGCAGCACAACTTCAGCCAGTAAAGCTCTAGTGAATAAATCGAATCTCCACTCAGCAGATAAATACGCAGCTCTTGCTAATTTAGATAATATCTTCAGCACAGGGCAAGGTACTAATTCTTATTCTTCAACCTGTTTTCTTATAGTAGTTATCATGACAGTAGTTTTATTCTGTGATGTTCTGTGGAAACAAATGAAGTTTTAATGCTTCACACTGTTTAACCTACATTGACCTACACAAGTAGCAAGCTGATTGCATATTGGAGGCACGGCAGCCATGCTGGCACAGTGGATCCATAAAAAGGAAGGTAGTACAATACAATTATTGTTCCCTGCTGTATTCAGCTTTTTCTACCATACTACAATCCAGAGTACATGAGATCTTATCAGTTATTGCATGGTCATATCGTGACCATGATATGACCATTTGTGTATATTGTTGTTATGATAATTTGTTTTTACTAAGTAATTGTTACTGTTTTAAACTTGTTGTTACCCACCCTGAACCTTGTGGTGCAGGGGAGGGTGGGCTAAAAGTCTAATAAAATAAATTATACACACACGATATGACCGCATGTGTATAAAAAAAGGTAGACTCAGTTGATCTGGGGTAAAGCTTTTAAGAGAAAAGTTTTCTGTTTTCGCTATGAGTAGTGCCATCAGAGGCTTATCGGTTTAATAGTGATCCTTTAAATCTGAATTCTTTAGGCTTGTAAGTGCTGTAGACGTTTATCCATTTTTGTATGCCGTTCAATGTTTTTATGATCCACAGTAGTTCTGAAAATTCTGAGACAGCTATTAAAAGTTACTCTTCTTGCTTATGCTGGTGTGGGCAATGGTGAAGGCATTCTCTTGTTCAGAAAGACAGAGCAGTCCAAAAACCTAGTATTTTACAAGGCATCAAGCCAGACACTTTTAAAAGATAGAAGACAGTAGTAATTCACTCCTCACAAAAGTTACATGTCAACTCTTCATGCAGAGATGCTGAACACCAAAGGTGTTAACACTTGCAATTGCATGGCTGTGGCTGGCTTTGTAGAATGTTTCAAATTACATTATTCAATTGCTACTTATGCTGAATATTCTCAGACTGAGTGACAGGGAACATGAGCTATGAATAGAATTGAACTGTACGGCAGCTAAGCAAATTTGGAAGTTATATTCCCTTGTAAGATCTAATGAGTTTCAGATCGTACAGATCTCTCCCAAGTCTTCTGTGAATGGCACAAGTATGCAGAAGAGGTTTTATAACCTTCCCTCGGCAGTTCCCTGCACCTCCTGAAAAGACACTCTTGAGCTTCAGGGTTCCCTCCTGTATGCTGCGCAACACTGAGAGGGGAGAAGGGGCCTCCAGCAAGAAGGCAGAATTACAAAAATTGCCCACCCCCTTCACAGTTTTTTGCTCCATTTGTACAAGTGTGGGGGTTTCCCTGCTGTTTTCCTTGGTCTTGCTGCAAGATATGCAGGATGAAGTTTAATTAAACAAAACTATGACATACAAATTTGTGTTCTTATTTGCATATATACTAAGGGTTGGATCCTAAAAAGCACAAGGAGAAGGTGGCTCTTTGCCACCCCACTCTTCTCCTAACAGCCAAAAGACCTCCAGACAGGTGTAGTTGGGATGTGCAGGAGCCTTTATGCTCATAGTTTGTAAGAGGCGGCTCTTAGTGGGCTGCAACAATTGTACCTCTTTGCAACTTGCATTCACCATGTAATGTCATGGTAACTAAGAGAAATTTGGAAATTGTTTTCTTCAAGGAAGCTACATATTAACATTGGGGCCATTAAAAGAAGGAACTTGGGTTCCAATCTGTTGCGAACATGCAGTAATGTTTGTTCCGTAACATGTTATTAAGGGCTAATTTACCACATAAGCAGTGTTCCCTCTAAGCTGTGGAGTCTTGTGAGCAAATATCCTGCTTTGTGAGCTACTGGCATTAAAGTTGTGAGCAAGCGATTTGGCTACTGCACAGATTAGTTTTTTCAGGAGCCCTCCTTCCTGAGCTAAGACAAAAATGTTTGAGCTGGAGGCTAAAAAAACTGTGAGCTAGCGCACACTAACTCAGCTTAGAGGGAACACTGCACATAAGTACTGCTTCAGATAGCCCATGTAGTGACAGTTGCCATGTGACAGGTATGCAGCAGCTTATCCTTTAGGTCAGACAATTTTCTTCACCTTGTCCCATAGTTTTGACCTTTTGTGGTAGTATGGGAGATATTACTGTAGCTGGTATACACACAAATTTAAACAAATAAACCACATGGAATCCTTAATGATCTGTTCTAAATTACTGTAAGTTTAAAGTTTTCACCCTGTGTTTTAGTATGTGTCTATCCTGGGCTCTGTTTAAGTTTTTAAAATCTAAGTTTACTTGTGTGGCCTTGAAGGCAAAGGAGTAAGGACTCATAAATTCATACTTTGGGATGGGGTGGAGTTAATTTGATTCAGTATATTGAGCTAAACCTCCCTTCTCTCTGTATCTGAAAGAAATCTGGTTACTGAAAACCTGGCCTTATAAAGGGGGGGGGGGGCGTATGAAAGAAGTGTGCTTGCAATTCTTTAACAATAGGTAAGCCATTTAAAATGTTGCCTCCGTTATCATCTCACTGTGTATCTAAGAAATAATCTTTTCTGGAAATTCTTAATTTGATTGTGTATTATGTTCTTTTTTTAGGTGGTAGCGAGCAAGGAAGTGGATTTGGTGCTGTCAATACAGCACCAGCAGGTCCTGCTGTGTCAGCCCCAAGTCAGCCAAGTGCATCTTCAGACAAGTATGCAGCTCTAGCAGAATTAGACAGTGTGTTCAGCTCCACAGCAACCTCTAGTAATGCATATACTTCCACCAGTAATGTTAGCAGGTACTCTTTCTTGCTAGAAGTTCATGTAAACCAGTTGTGTTTACAAACAGCAAAAATTAAACCAGACACTAGAAGAAACGCAAACATTATCTCTAAAATCGGCAGTTTAAAACATGTAGGCTCAGTTATGCAGTGAAGTGGGTCGGGGGTACATGACTTACTGAAACAAAAGGCTCAAAATTGGCTCTAAAAATTGCCAACTAGATGTTAGTAGAATAATGCTATAACATAGACTGAATACCTTTAAATACCTTCATTGTCTACTTTGTCAGTGATACAATATTTGTACAAAGACTTTGGTTTTGATGTTGTAACTGGCTTAAATCTTTTGATAAGAGGTTTGCAATGTGTGGTGCCAGTTATTTGAAATTAATTTGTTATTTGTAATTAATGTTGTAAGAAGTGTCTGCACGTGTAAATTTATGCTTGACGGCTTATCTAAGTCATTTTTTTCCTGTGTGTCTTATTGCTTTGCATGGTTTTTGTTACTGGCAGACAAAAATTTTGCTTACTAGTTAGCTTTTGACTTGTGTAGTAGAAATAGTTGCGGCTAAATGGCACCAATCTTTTTTTATATATGTGATAATCAGCTGTCTGTGTTTTAGCATAAAAAAGGAAATGTAAACATCTAACTGCTTAATAATTGACTCTGAGGTTCTTGAATGTTTAATTTTCAGCAATGCTTTTGGAACAGTATCAGTGGGTTCTAATACACAGACACAGCCTACGTCCTCAAGTGTGCCTGCTCCATTTGGAGGTATTGTAAAACATTATGTTTTTGTTTTTATTTATTTAAAAAGAGCAGTTTTAAGGTCTGAGGTTGGAGGCTTGTATCGGTAGGTCATAACTATCTTTGAAGGCAGTGTTATTTGCTCTTTAGTTTACCAGAGTAGATTCCTCTTTATTCCAGTATAAAAATGATAAAAATATATCTTACAGTTTTCATACTTTACTCTCTTAGTAGGCAGTTTAAGGAATGTATACATTTTTGATCTCACCAATTCTTTATTTTTCAGCCACACCTTCTACAAATCCATTTGTGGCTGCCTCTGTAGCACCTTCAACGAACCCATTCCAAACCAGTAACAGAACAGCAACAGGTTAGAAAAAGAAAACTTGCTGAGAGAATGTTGGATAGAAATTGATGTGTTCATCTTTAATTCAGTATCTTCAGAATCTGAAAGAAAACTAACATGCTAAATGCTTATGCCCTCATGAAACCAAATGCTTAATTTTGCTGTGGTCATACTAATAAAATCTAAATGCATTTAGGCTTAGTCTTTCTTGTTGCTCTTACAAGCACTAACTGATTATCGTACTGCTATTTTTAGGAATCTAAATAGTTTAATTTTTTTTAGCAAATAAAAATGAAGAGTAAAACCTCATAGCCTTCTCATGCAAATATGATGTGTGTATTAGAAGAATAATGCTTTTGACCTTGTTAAACAATATCCATTTCTGACCAATTCTGCAAAATGCTTCCAAATAGATCTTGGATTTGGAAATATTCTGAAATTCTAAAACAAAGCATTCAAATGTTGTATTTTAGAAAGCATTTAAATATCATTTAAATCACTTTTACAAGAGATTGTTCACCATTTGATACTGTCTGGTCTCTTTGACTTCCCCATAAGGCCTCTCAGGAGCAATGCATTCTCACATATTTCCTCAGGCTCACTTTGGTAGGTAGCCACACTTTATATAAGCTTCATGTGGCTAACTGTTTGCTTGTGGAAGCTTATTGCCGGTGACTGGTTTCTTTGCATGTACAACTTTTTCAACCCTCCTTCCATATTTTAAAATGAAGTGGGCATGGATGGTGATGCGCCTAAAAATATGCAATGACATTACCTGGTGTACATTGAGATTTGTGCTGCAGTCCTAAACATATGTACTTAGAAATTACATGGACTTAATCTCAGTTGGAATTGCTGCTAAGTGAGAGTGCTTAGGACTGCAAGCTAAGACTTATGTCTACCTCCATGGTCACATTAACAGATGCTTTAAAAATTAACTGGGTTTCAAAGCTTGTATTCACAGCAGCTTAAGTGAAACACATAATTATACCAAACCATTGCATATTGTCACAATGTGTTTGGATTTGTTGTTTTGGCAAGCTTCACTGTTGTTTCCTTTCCGCCAATAATAGCTTGTGAAAGTTCTGTCAGTGCATTTATATGTAACTTGCCTATCTTTGTGTGTGCTCCTTCCATAAATACTTATCAGCTCTTATGCCATCTCTTTCCTGGCTAGCCATGATAATTGATGGATGAATGCTGTGATATGGAATTCAATTACACCTGTCACTAAATAGTGACTGGCCAGAATCCACCAATCTAGTTAATGAGACAAATATTTAATGTTCATAAAATGTTTTTGTGAACAGCATTGCCCAGTACCGCATGATAAGCTGATGACACTGAGCTGAGTGTCAATGCAGTGATTGATCCAGCATGTGGGTCAGCTTCCAGAGTGTTAAAAAAATCCATTGGTTAGCCAGACAGACCCTTCCCCTGGAAACAGGTTTGGTGGAGGGGAGTCAGAGGATATAGCACATTGTTTCTGAAAGAGCTGTTGAACTACTGAGTAGACTAGTTCTGTGACATTCATGAAAATGAATTTTAGATTACTTTCCTGCAGAGAAGTAGGTGTAGTTGCAGTTGCTTGTGATATCTAACTTTCATATTCTCTTTGGAAAAAGAAACATTTGTGAATATCTAGAAAGCGACTGACAGAAGGATCAAAAAGATCATGAGCAAACCAAGCATGCTTTGGCCACAATAATAATTATCGTATGGCAGTGTGTGTAGTATAGCCAGGAGATTCTAAGATTGTCTGATAGTCAGAAGTTCTAGCTCTTTAGTCTTTTGAACCACTAGGTGGCAAGCTAGACTTATTTCTAAGGCAAGAGATGTTTCAGAGGTGGTTTTCTATTGCCTGCATCTGTGTCACGACCCTGGTATTCCTTGGAGGTCGCCTTTCCAAATACTAGCCAAGGCCAACTGTGCTTAGCTTTCAAGATCTTAGGAGATCAGGCTAGCCTGGGCTATCCAGGTCATGGCACTTTGGCTGCGTTCCTAGGAAAACCAAGAAGCTGATTGGGTTTTTAGGTTGGCTATGTGACTGGCTGCTTTGTAGAAGAAATGCTTACTGAGGCTTCATAATAATAGTAAAGTGTACTTCAAAAGTAATAATGCGACATTTCTCTTACCAGCAACAACATTTGGCACCGCATCCATGAGCATGCCTGCAGGATTTGGAACACCTGCCTCATTCAGTCTTCCAACTAGCTTTAGTGGTAACTTCCAACAACCTGCATTCCCAGCCCAGGCAGCCTTTCCTCAGGCTGCTTTCACACAGCAACCTAATGGTAAATGCTTTCTTCTTATGTGTTGTTTCAACAGGTGGAAAAAATAGCAGTAAGCTGAGAACACCTTGATAGTTGAGGCTGTTTATCTCTGGAAACAGCCTTGCTTGCCTTCTGCTCCCATCTCCTGGGGACCCTGTCACCAGCTGGCTAGCTGAATGTAATGTTGTAGTACTGGGATCTCTCTGGAAGAATGGGAGGGGGCAATTTGACATATTTTACATTCTTAGGTTACTTGTTCCAGGAATGATGATGATAGCTATTATCTTTGGCCCTAGTAAAATTTGGTAATCCTAGCTAGAATGGCACTAGCAATCATAAAACATTACATTGAATAATGTTCATGATCTTTAACCTTAAAAGATGTACTATATTACAATTAAATAATTTTGTTTCTGTACATGAGGCTTACTCAAGAGTTTATTATGTTCTGGTGTGTTTCATAGGTGTTATTAGTTAGTTTTTGTAGGTTTTAAACTCATATATGCTCACAGATTGAAAGGGGGGAGCAAGGGAGTGCTGGGGCTGCTGGCCTAAAAAATTCAGAGGTCACTTGAAGTTAAAATCTGTGTGGTTTTGTTTAATCTGAAATGACAAATCAAGTCAACAAGAGAATCAAGGCCCATTGTCTATCCATTTTTACCATGCCCTTCTTCTAAAAACTACTACATGGTTGTATACACAACTCTCTCCTTAGAGGTTTAACTCCAGGCAACTGAGAGTAGATACCTAGTATTGTGCTTTTAAGGACTTAACTACTAATCTGAAGTTAACTTCTGATATGTTATTACAAAGGTGGAGGATTTGCTGTATTCGGACAGGCGAAACCAGTAGCAACCCCATTTGGGCAAGTCACAGCTGTTGGAGTATCTAGTAATCCTTTTATGGTAAGTCAATCTTAATGATTGATAATTTGTTTCAAATTGTTGTGGGGAAGAGGTATAATGTTATAATGTAGATGGATTCATAAGGGTGATCACTGAATGGCAGGGAATATATTTGAACCTTACTTTTGAAGTTTCCTTTGTATTTGGAGCCATAGTTTATCCCAAAGAGACTTTTTAAAAGCAGTTTTTCTGTCACTCATGTCATTTTGTATCCCATATACTTTAAGGAGGGAATTGTTCTGTATTAGCACTGCCTCTATGTGTGTTTATCTTCACAGTGTCACTAAAAGGGCATTGTGGTCAGACCTCAATTAAAGTGAATGATGAAAATTAATGCTGCCAGTCCATGGTGGAATGTGTGTATAAATGAATTTAAACACTATGAAGATTTAAAAGTAACCCTTGTTGATGCAGCATAATTTAAGGTGATGTGAACAAAAATCCCAGTACTGAAAGGTACTGGGGGGGGGGGGGGCGGCAGGTACAGAGTAGGAAGCTATGCATAGAAATTAACAGTGGAGTCTCTAGATGTTGAATATCCTTGTTCTTTAAAGAATCCCTAACTTTTCCAAATTACAATAGACTACTGGACCCTAATACCACAGTACAAAAGTGCTTTTTCCAAGCACAGCATGACTAAAAACATCTGTAATAAGATACAGATTTTTCCTGTTTTTGCAAAAGTAATATTCTGGCATGATTTTATCACATCGCACTTTGGACTCTGTCCAGATATTAAGCTTTGGTTTATGGCTTTGTGTAATAGCTTTTGTATGTGACCTTTATCCCTTTTGTTTCTCCAGGCAGGTGCACCAGCAGGACAATTTCCAACAGGAAGCTCATCGACCAATCCTTTCTTATAGCCTTATAGACACTTTACCTAAAAGAACTCTTATGTGAACACATAACATCTCTGCGCCTCTTGCACTGTTGTCTTGTTTCACTGATTTAGCTTTAAACACAAGAGAAATCTTTAAAAGTAAAAAGCCTGCATTGTGTGTTACAACCAAGAAACACCAGGTAATGTGCAAAACAGAGGGCTGTGATAACATCCGTTATCTGTATGTTGGCAGGAGAATGTTAATGGTATCATGTATATTAAAATTGGCTAATAAGTTATTGCAGATACCACGTTCATTATGCTGCAGTACTGTACATATTTTTCTTAGGAATTAGTTATTTGTGCATATCAGTATTTGTAACTTTTAACACATTGTTATGTGAAAAATGTTACTGGGGAAAAGATCAGCCACTTTACGGTGCTGTGGTATCTCTTGGAATGAATTACCTACATCATTTTAACCATTGCTATTGGGAGTTATGAGTTCAAAATTGGAGGTTTTATTCATTTCTCAAAGTGTTTTTCCTTTCCTAAAGAGCTCTTCTATTTATACATGCCTAAATTCTCTATAATGTAGAGGGATACCTGTCTGCATAACAATAAATCTGATCATGTTTTGCTACAGTTTGCAGGTGGAAAAAAATAAATATTAGAAAAGTATGTTTGTCTTTGACCATTTGCGTTAACCTATTCTGTTTAATCTTCCAGAGCACTCCCAGAATCAAGGTTAATATTTTTGCTTGCTCAAATGACCACTCCCACTAGATCTTGTAAACTGTGTACCAGGAACGACTCCTACTGAACAGTCAGTTTTCAAAATACTGCTGAAGGCTGGGACGGACAATCTAAGCTGTAAAACTATTTGATTTAGCATGTACAGTATAGTTGGTCAGGCATTTAGTTTATAAAGCACAGTTGAGCTGAGGACCGGGACTGAAATTTACCAGCACATTTCACATTAATGCAAAATGGAGCCGGAGTGGAAAAAGCCTGAACATCATGCGCTTGTATCCTCTATTTAGAGCTGTAAGGAAAATGTTAAACATCAGAAGTTCCTTTTTTCTACTTGCCCATAAGTATGGCTATATACATATAGCATTAAAAAAATGTTCTTGAAAAATCTAGTCTAAAACAGTCACACTGTCATGTGTCTTGGTCCCTTTCCTGTCACAATTATTTTGAAGTATAAATCGCAGGATGAGGGCATTTAAGGGATGAGGGCAAGTGCTGTATCCTGCTGCTGTTTAGGGATGTACTGAAAATAATTTGTGGCTTTATTGTATTTGTTTACTTCATTTATACCCCCACCTTTCCCCCCAATGGGGACCCAAGGTGGCTTACATAATTCTCCTCTTTTCCATTTTATCTTCACAACAAGAGCTCTCTGTGAGGTGTTAGGCTGAGAGTATGTGCCTGGCCCAAGGTCGCCCAGCAAGCTTCCACAGCAGAGGGGGATGGGTTCCAACTTGATTCTCCCAGTTACTAGTTGGACACTCTAACCACTACATCACACTGACTTCTTGAATCATACAGAAAAGAAAGGAATTGTTTGTTCAGTGCACCCTGTGAAATATTTGGTAGGCTGCCTCATTAAAGGGCAGAGACTTTGCTGAACCTGTTGTGTTCAGTACATGAAAAGGAATTCAAGAACCAGCACAAATAAAAACAATTTATTTTCTATTTGAACGAATTTAACTCTGGATAGGTAATTGTAATGCAGTGGTTAGAATCTTGAATTAGGATCTGGGAGATGCAGGTTCTAATCCCCACTCTTCCTTGGAAGCTTAGTGGGTGACCTAGGGCCAGTCACATGCTCTTGCCCTAACCTACTACCCCAGAATAGAACAAAGTGAGCCGCTTTAGGTCCCCATAGGTGGGACCTAAATGAAGTAAATAAATAAGCTGTCATTTTTTTTTGTCTGATCAAACCTGGCGGGAGGAGTGATAAGATGGTTTATTTAAGATGTGTTTCTTCCCAAACAAACAAAAAAATTCTGAGTGATTAGCTCAATGAAGGCAATGCATAATTTTGGGCTTGCCTAACAGGATGAAGGAAAACCAGTGCACAGTACCCTGTTATCTTTGCTGCCTTAACACTGAACCCTTTTCTGAAGGTGAGATTTTATTAAGAAAAATGGTCTTATTTTTGAAGCTTAGGCCAAGTTTCCTCTATGCTGTTTGCAGTAAGTTTACAGAAGCTTCCAAAAGGGTATTGCAGTTTTTTTTTTACTTTCACTTACCTGTACTAAAACCTGGGGTATGAATTACGGAAATTGAGAGTTAAAACTTCCAGATGCCCAAATAAACAGGCTTTTGTTTGTTAAAATGGGCCAGTGTGGTATAATCATCTAAGAAATCTGAAAGATTACAGGCACAGAACCCCTCTTAGCCTAACCTGCCCCATAAGATTGTGTAAAAGCAGGAGGAGAGGCCCTGAGCACACACACTTCCTCAGATACACTTTGTTGGTCTTAAAGGTGCCCCTGGACTCAAACTTTGATCTTCGACATGGTCTCTGTGCTTCACACCCATGGGATACAGTGCGCCTGCGCTGGATCGATAGGTATTGTAGCAAGCTCTTAACGGATTATCGCCCAGACCTCAGGCATGCGCAGGAACCCCACCACGCATGCCCAGAAAGGTGGGCGCGGACATCCCACCAGTTCCTTTCTTTCCGCCGTGCTGGAAGCACCTTCCTTTCGTCAGTCAGATTGGTAGTTATTTTTTCCTCAGAGGCTCTTTGGATTTCTCTTCAGTTTTTCTCTTATTTCCACTTTTAGTTTGAGGGGGAAGTTCTTTGTTTTACCTCAGTTGGGCCTTTGGCCCCCTCAACTCGAATTCTTCTCCATCTCATTTATTTTATGGAGAAGAAGTGGGGCTTTTTCAAATGTTGTAAGGGGTGCGGCAGTAAATTCGCTCCGCCTGATGGCCATACCCTTTGCATTTTTTGTCTTGGCGAGACGCACCGACCAGAGTCCTGTCGACACTGTGCCAAGTTTTCAAATCAAACCAGGAAAAACCGAGCGGCGTGTTTCCGGGTGGCGTTACTGGATCAGCGCTAAATCCCGCTTCCGTCATGGATCCAGAAGTACCGGTAAGACCATCGACATCGACGGCTCCGGTATCAAAGTCCTTGTCCGACATCGTCCAGTCAACATCGAAGCTCCTGGCACCGACGGCGCAGTCTTCGGCGTCCACTCCCATGAAAAAGAAGGAGAAATTGGGTAAAGAGCGCAAGTCTGCCAAAAAGGGTTCCTCTAAGGCCCTAAAGGCGGCAAAGTCTGGAAAAGTCGCGGGTCCTGCACCAGGTAATGCCCCTAAGGTGCCCCCCGCTCCAACGATAGTATCGACATCCGACATCGGAGGCTCCAGTCACTCCACCGATACTGACCATCCAGCTGATGGACTCTCCAATACACCAGCTAGACCACGAAACGGTGGTCGACATGCGTCCTTTCTCCGACATCGATAATGTCGAGATCCTCAGTCGTCCCCTGGGCACGGATTGCTCTCCCTCTGCTCAGTCATCGACATCGACGGTCTCAGACTTCCATGCCGATATCGACCCAGATCGGCATCGACAGATCCCTAAAAGCACTCAACGTCATCCTCCCTGTCTGTTTGCTGAGGATCAGCCTTTCGATATTGATGATTGGGCTAATAGGGGCCACTCACGGAGACGAGATGCTACACTGACTCCCAGACGCTCCCGCTCCAGGAGTAGATCCCCATGAGTCTTCCTGCCCCCACCACCTGCTCTCTCCTGGGATCACCGCCAACTACGTTACCTCAATGGGGCTTATCCACCCGCATCCATCCCTTGATTGACTCCAGCAGGTTACTCTGATTGGGATCATTACTCTGACCACAGGTCACGGTCACCCCATAGATCGAGGCCCTCAGCATCTCTTTCCCGTCCTCCGGATCATCCATCTGATGACCCTCCTCGACATCGACTGGATCAATATCGTCCTCCCAGTCCCCCTATCCCACCATCAACATATCCAACCAGTCAGATCAAAACCACTCTGGTACAATTACCAGAGCCCGATTCCTCTGACTCTGTGGATGAGGATTCTGATACGGGTGCTTCAGATGTACACAGCTCCCCTGACCAGCCTTCTCCAAACCAGGCAGTAGCCGATGACTAACCTATATCTCCATCTGACAATTTAACTTCCTACGGAGACCTCGTGAAAAGTTCAGTCGTACAACCACAACCACAGGTTACAGATGCCGTTTTTGATGTGGTACAACTAGATAACATCGATGGCTATAGCACTACCCATGTCCACGGTCCTGTTACAGGCAGCTAAAGCTCCATGGGATAAACCGTCATCAGCTCCAGTGTCCACACGTCACTTGGACCATATGTATAGAGTCCAAGAAACGAGCAGAATTCTTATTTGCCCATCCTCAACCAAACTCAATGGTAGTTACTTCCTCATCCAAGTCAAAGAGAACCCATTCTGCTCCTTCAGACAGGGAGAGCAGAAAGCTAGATGCATTCGGACGACGTTTCTACTCTACTGGAGCACTATGGGTGAAGACCACCAACTACTTAGCGTGTATGAGTAGATACCAATACACTTTGTGGCTCTCCGAATTCTGGCAAACCTTCAAGAAGGTAAGCATCAGGCAGCCTGCATCATCCAAAAGGAGGGCATGGTGCTGGCAAAACAACAAATTAATACCTCTAAACATGCCCTAGACACCTGCTCAAGGACAATGGCTTCAGCCATAGCTCTCCGAAGACATTTCTGGCTACGTAACACCAATCTACAGCCAGATACTAGGTCATACGTAGAGGACCTCTTATTCAATGGCCTTGGTCTGTTTAATAGTACCACAGACAACATATTACACGATATGGATAAAAGCATAAAAGCTTCTCGTGCTCTGGGCGTTTCTTCATCCACGAGGCAGCAATACCGGTCTTGTCCCTGGTCTAGACCCTGGCAAAAACGTACCCCAAACAGTCAGTCTCCTGACCGGCAATGGAGGCCACGTACATCCTCTGGAGGCCAGAAGCCCACTTTTCAGAAACCTAGATTTGGATTGGGACAACAATCCTGCAACAGTAAGCAGGCAAAGTCCACCAAGCAGGGTTTTTGACTTCCATGTCTTCCAGTCACATCCAAGTCATCTAACCCCCTTCCTCTAAATTTGGCGCCTCATCACCACAGACGAATGGGGGCTGTCCATCTTGACCCAGGGTTACCGCATAGAATTCATTCAGAACCCCATTACTCTTGTCTTTGTCTCCACACCCCCTTCCCCAGCCCTTATGGAAGAAGTGTACATCCTTCTGCACAAGGGAGTCATCGAGCCAGTGCCACTACATCTACAGAGCAGGGGATTCTATTCCCGCTATTTCACCGTTCCAAAGCGGGATGGAGGCGTTCGACCAATCTTAGATCTACGGGTGCTAAACTGCTTTGTGAGCTACCACCGCTTCCGCATGGTGTCCTTGCAGCAGATTCTGCCACTTCTCCAGAAGAACGTCTGGATGGCCACCCTCAATCTCCAAGACTTGTTCTTCCACCTCACCATCCACCCGTCCCACCACCAATACCTACGCTTCGCAATTGGTCAACATCACTACCAATATGCAGCTCTGCCATTCGGCCTTTCGAGTGCACCAAGAGTCTTCACAAAGACAATGATGGTGGTCGCGGCCTTCCTTCGTCTCAAGGGTATCTCCATCTACCCATACATCGACGATTGGCTCTTGGTTGCAACTTCCAGGGACGCCCTAGTCTCAAACATCAACGAGACACTAACCCTCCTGGGAAATTTGGGTCTACAAGTAAATCTGGAGAAGTCTCAACTTCAACTGGTCCAGAAAATACACTACACTACACTACTGGACTCCACAAATTGCACAGCCTACCTGCCACAAAACAGAGCCGCCAACATCGTCAATCTAGCCACTGTCATGTGTACTCGGCCTTCAGTGACAGCCTTCCAAATTCAAAGGCTACTCGGCCTCATGGCCGCTACTACATCAGTCCTAGTTTTTGCCAAGTTGAGAATGTGCCACCTGCAACTCTGGTTTTTCCACAATTTCAATCCAGAGCGAGACACACACTCAACCCACCTATTCCCACCTGTCAAAGTACGGGACTCTTTACTTTGGTGGACCGCCCCTTCCAACCTTTTCCAGGGAGCACCCTTCCATCCTCCATCACCCCAAATTACCCTAACTACAGATGCCTCTCTCTCAGGCTGGGGCACCCACATGATGGGACTTTGTGTCGGAGGCAGATGGGACACACAGAAACAGAACTTTCTGGAACTGCTTGCGATATGGTTCGCTATCACCAGTGTCCTGCCCGTGATCAAGGGGAAGTGTGTCACGGTCCTCACGGACAATACTACTGCCCTCAGCTATGTAAACAAGCAAAGGGGGCCTTTGCAACAACGCCTCTGCAACCTCGCCCTTTGGTTATGGGACTCCTGCATCGCCCACAACATCTTCCTAGTCGCTACGCACATCCCGGGCACATGAATGTGCAGGCAGACCACCTGAGTCGGGCAGGACTCAGTCTGCACGAGTGGGAAATGAATCCGACTTACCTTCTCCCACTCTTCCGCAAGTGGGGGTTCCCCCAGATAGATGTTTTCGCCACCAGGACAAACAAAAAGTGTCCTCTGTTCTACAGCTGAGGTGGCAGGGACCCATAGTCTTTAGGGGATGGTCTCCTCTACCCGTGGTCCAGAGAATTTCTCTTCCTCTTCCTTCCACTGCCTCCACTGGTCCGCAAAATCATCAGCAACAGAGCAGACTGCATCCTCATAACCCCGTGGTGGCTGAGGCAACCATGGTTCTCAGCCATCCTCGATCTGTCAGCGGGGGTCTACCACCCGTTTCCTCCAGCACAAGACCTTCTGTTCCTAACCAAGTCCCTTCTCCTATACCACGATGTGCCATGAATGAAGACAGCCTGGAGAGTAGCGCCAACAGCTTTTCCTCCCGCATAGCAAATGTTTTGCTAAACTCCAGAAAGTCCACTACATGAAAATCTTATCATTACAAGTCGCTACGGTTTTGCTCCTCCTTGGGTGAGGATGCCCCTCGAGCCACCTCCGAAGATCTCGAGAAGGTTTTCAAATTCCTCCTGTATCTCACTGACTCGGGACTGTCACATTCTTCGTTAAATGTTTATTTGGCCACACTTTCGGCATACCGTGTTCAAGTTGAAGGATGCACACTGTTCTCACATTTTTTGAAGGGACTGTTACACCTTTACCTTCCCATCAAAAGTCCTGTCGTCCCCTGGGACCTTCCCCTGGTTCTTCACCAACGCACCAGGAAACCCTTTGAGCTGCTAGCAACTTGCGACATGAAATTCCTGTCCTGGAAAACAGCCTTTCTGGTGGCTGTCACTTCAGCAAGGCGAATTGGAGAAATACTGGCTTTCAGACATGACACTCCTTACTTGTCATTTTTGCCAGACGGCATCCGCCTCGTACCTGACATCTCGTTCCTGCCAAAGGTAGTGTCAGAATTTCACCTACAAGCAGAGGTCTTCCTCCCGGATTTCTTCCCTGCTCCGACATCCCCAGAGCAGAGGCTGTTACACATGTTGGATACTAAGTGTGTGCTTCTGTTCTACCTAAACAAAACCCGTCCAACGAGACGTGACTGTCAACTGTTTGTCTCCTATGCACCAGCAAGGCTGGGAACTCGCATCACGGCTCAGCGTATGTCAAGGTGGATTATAGGTCTCATCTGCTTCTGCTATCTTATCACTAAGCACCCATTGTCTGGCCCTATCAGGGCTCATTCAACCCGAGCTGTTGCAGCCTCAACTGCCTTACTCCAGGGACCTTAATGGTCATTTGTAGAGCTGCTACGTGAGCTACGCCTAATACGTTCATAAGGCACTACACCCTAGATGTCTGAAAGAACTCTCGTACCAACATGGGATGTCACATCTTATCTTCGGCTTCGCAGTAATGACCTGCCCGCACCTCCTCCAGGTAGGCCACTGTTCGCTAATCTCCCATGGGTGTGAAGCACAGAGACCACGTCGAAGATAAACAGGTTGCTTACCTGTAACTGGTGATCTTCGAGTGGTCATCTGTGCATTCACACCACCCGCCCTCCTTCCCTGCTGCTGTCAGCTTCTACATTTTTCATAGGGGTTGATTCTTGGCGGTTTGAAGGAACTGGCGGGATGTCCACACCCACCACTCTGGGCATGCGTGGTGGGGTTCCTGCGCATGCCTGAGGTCTGGGTGCGAAAATCCGTTAAGAGCTTGCTACAATACCGATCGATCCAGCACAGGCGCACTGTATCCCATGGGTGTGAATGCACAGATGAGCACTCGAAGATCACCAGTTACAGGTAAGCAACCCTTTTTTCTACTGCTTCAGATCAACACGGCTACCTGCCTGAATCTGAACTCCTTTTATGGAAGGGTTGGTATTTAAAGAATGGGTACTTTTCTCCCCCCCCCCCCATGTGAACGTATAGAATTGCAATCAAATTCTTCATATAGAATTCTGGATGCTGGCCTCAGTGAAATGCAAAGTACTCTGATGTTGGGAAGCTTTTGTGTGTTCCTCTGTGGTATTGCCCCTGCTGTTCATGTGGTGTCTAGCCCTTCAGTACTCAGATCAATAATATCGAGCAAATGAGGAGCTAACCTTTACTGGATCAGCGAACATTCAAAATGCTAGATGTACAAGCCCAAATTACGCATCCCCAAGTTCAAAAGTTAATAACAAATACTTTTAAAGTGGTGACATAACAAAACTGCATGCTTTTTAAGCAAAGTGCACTGACAAAAATTCATTTGATAGTATATCACAGACGATCTCTGCTATGGTTCTATTCAGTCTTAGTGTGGAAAAATGGGAGTCAGTCCTCAGCAAGGGCACTAAAGGATTCTGCACCAGCAGAATGGGTTTCATTGAGGTGACTTTTTCCCTGCTTACATTCTGATGTGGATGTGCAAAAATACCTAGGAAATGTCTGTAGGCACACCTTTTTAATGTGGAAATAGTATTCTGAACAGCAAACTGTCCCTCTCAATTAATATGGCTTGGGAAGTACATTTGCTTGAAACCTCAGAAATCCCTGCCAAATAGGCTATAAACAACAATGGGCTAAATGTGCCAGCAACTGAATTTTGCTGTATTCGTTTTTAAATTATTTTAACACAATTTCTTATATTCGGAGCTCATATCTGACCATTTGTGTTTAAGAATGCAAATAATGAAATAGATTTCTTCTTAAAACTGCTGGAGCCTTGTGCAATTCCTTCCCAACTTTTCTTTCAGTCTGGGATGTGGCAAACCTTACTCAATCATGAAACTCACTGGGTGACCTGGGGCTCATCACTTTGTCTAGTCGAATGTACCTAAGAGGAGGAAGAGATGTTGGAGGAATTGTCATGGAACTCTTATTACACACCTTCATTATTAAAGATTAATTTTAGGAATAATTTTGCTGACAGAGCTTGGTTTTGGTAGTAATATATCTGATCATAGCATCATACAGGATTTTTTGCTTTGGATTTGACAGTAATTTAAACTAATGATACTAGTGATTGTTGTTCTTTTTAAATCCTAGTTAGCTTTGCTTGAGAGAGTTGTGAATCCTGCCTCCAGTTCAGAAGTTGTGGCTTTCACAGGACTTTGGGTTTTTTAAACCCTTAAAATCTATTCTCAGATTCAAACTTCCCTACTCCAGCAATTCTCCCTGTCTTTATTTGCTTCATACAAATGCAGTATTGGGTGTCCATTTTACTGGAGATGGGGAGCTGCTGGGTATCGTGATAACTGAAAGATATAGAGAAGTAGGTCAGGTTGCTAATTGAAAGGAGTAACCTAAGAAGAGATGAACCTCTTTCTAAGTAATTGAATCTCCCTTGAATAAGAATATAATAGGTTTTCTAACCCTAAACTAGGCAAGGGTTAGTATTCTGCAAATATGCTGGAAAAGACAGGGAGACCTTGGTGCTGCCCTGTTCCCCACAATAAATAAAATGGACTATAGGTGTATAAAGTACATCGGTTTTCATTTGTATCTGTTCCTATTATATAGAAACAAGTAAAGATTTTAAAATCACATTTAATTAAAAAGTTAATCTTTATTTTATTCAATTTATATCCCACCCTCCCTGCATAGCAGGCTGAGGGTAGGTTACATCAAATTTGGTACGAAATACAATATACAAAAATTAAAAGTTAAAACGTCAATAAAATACAACATCATTCATCCGATGCAAGTTATCGTTAAAATTAAGGCCTCACAGATGCCATCTCTGGTATGCAGTTCTGACCCACTAAGGGGAGGCCTAGTAGAGAGGGAGGGATGTCCACTGCCCTAGTTTGAAGCCTGGGGAAGAGCTCCATCTTGCAGGCCCTGCAGAACTGTAAAAGGTCCAGCAGGGCCCTGATCTCATATGGGAGCTCATTCCACCAAGTAGGAGCCAGGGCTGAAAAGGCCCTGGCCCTAGTTGAGGCGAGACAGACGTCCCTGGCTGTATAGGGCTTTAAAGGTAAGCACTGATACCTTGAAATGGATCCGATATTCAATAGGCAGCCAGTGCAGTTCGCGCAGCACCAGGCTAATGTGGGCCCGCACCGGCAGCGACATCAGTACCCATGCCACTGCATTCTGCACCAGCTGCAGTTAATGGAGCAGAATCAAGGGCAGCCCAACATAGAGATAATTAGAATAATCTAATCTGGAAGTGACCATTACGTGGGTCACTGTAGCCAAATCCTGGGGAGTGAGATATGGGGCCAACTGCCTGATCTGTCTCAGATGGAAAAAGGTAGACCTTGCAGTGGTGGCCACCTGGGCCTCCATAGTTAGTGAGGCATCCAGGAACACCCCCAGGCTCTTCACCTTTGGCACCGGCACCAATAGGGCCCCATCAGGTTGGAAGCCCGATTCCAGTCCCTTGCGAATCAGGTACAGGACCTCTGTCTTCGATGGATTCAGTTTCAGTCTGCTCTGTTGTAACCAACCAGCCATGGCTTGTAGCTTGTAATACCCTGTCCAGATTTTCTGGGGCAGAGTCCTGGTGGCCATCCATCAGTAGATAAAGCTGGGTGTTGTCCGCATATTGGTAACTAACCAGCCCACACCTCTGGATAATCTGGGCAAGGGGGTGCATGTAGATATTAAACAGCATTTCGGAGAGAATTGACCCTGTGGCACACCACATTCTAGCAAGTGTCACAGATAATTCCCCAAGTGCCACCCTCTGTCCTCGACCTTGGAGAAAGGAGGTCAGCCACTGCAAGGCAAGCCCACGTATCCCCACATCAGCGAGGCGGTAGGTTAACAGATCGTAGTCAACCATATCAAACATTGCTGACAGATCAAGAAGCATCAGCAGCACCAATCTGCCTAGATCCAGGCATCTCCGGAGGTCATCCACTAAGGTGACCAGCACCGTCTCCATCCCATGGGCAGGGCGAAAACCAAACTGGAAGGGATCCAGGATATTAGCATCCTCCAGGAAAACCTGGAGCTGTGTTGCCACCGCCTTCTCCACTACCTTACCCAGGAATGGTAGATTAGACACTGGGCAGTAGCTTGTAAGGACCATAGGGTCCAAAGAAGGTTTTTTGGGAGTGGGACTGGAACTTCCACTACTATCTCAAGAAAGGTTAATTGAATTATGTGTAGGTTATTTCCAAGCATAAGATGTGTTTTCTCCACCAGCAGTTTCCTATGACACCCCCCTCCCCAAAGTCAGGAACACATGCACACCCCCGCCCCAGACAAGCCATGTGGGTTGGGGAGCTGCAATAAGACAAATCTTGTAAATCTTGTAAATATGAAGTATGCTAGACAGCACAACTTGAACATGGTATGCTTGTTTACACAGCTTTGAGGTAAAATAGGGACTGGTTTACTACTCTATAGAATAAACTATTTTTTTGTCCCACAAGACAAATCTGTTAAATGGGATAATAATTTGGCTTGATTTTTTCCCCCCACAAGATAAATCTGTTAAATGGGATAATAATTTGGCTTGGTGATTTTTATGCAGCCTTGTATTGTTTTTTGTGCTTTAGTAATTTCAGGTAGAACCAAGACCCTCCTTCCTTTTGTTCAACTGCTCAGTCATCTGGACTCAATCACAATCTTGTGGCATAGCCATTGATGTTCTGATCTTCTGCTTCATTTGTCCGAGGATTTCCAGCAATGTTCGTTTGGCATTTGATTGAGATAATAGTATAAAGGCTTCTGATTAGAAAAATCCCAGCTATTGCAGCAAAATAGCTGCCATATATGAGGAACTGCAAGAAAATAAAGAGGAATAGGTAATGAAACATCTCTCTTCTCCAAAAAATGCATGTCTTCATTCCCAATGATAGTATCAACCATTTTGTCTATCAATGGCATACTTAACTATAAGCATTGCCTACAGAGTAGTATAATCCCCAGATCCTTGACTGTAGTGTAAACTCATGTGTGCATTATACTTTTCCCTTAGTCTGTATAACAAAGAACTTGTTCTGATACTGATTAGATGGATAATCACATATTATTTGCAGTTATGCAAAGTCAAGTAATTCAGATCTACTGTATTTTGATGGCTGAAACTGGGGTCCAAACTGGTCCACCATGGAATGAACAGATGTAAATAAGGTTCTGCATATGGTGTGTTTCATTAGCTACAATCTCTATAGTGAATTTATTCTATATTTGGATAATTACTATTAGCCAGGACTGTGTTTGTGTGCTGCGATTGTCTTAGACTGCTGAAAGGTACAAAATATGGTTCTGCATGCAAAGTCAAGTTTCCTAAACAGCTTGAAATACTGAGCTTTTTACAATCTGACCTCAAAGAAATCTGAATTTCAGCTAGGTATTAAACCAGCACAGAACATTCCAAGCATTACACAGGATGCTGTAACCAGTACCCACTCATCTTCTTCGTGGTCTCTGTGCATCACACCCATGGAATTATGCGCCTGCGCTGATCCGAATTGGTGGTATGCAAAGTTCACAAAGCGATCTTCGCGCCTCTCCTCCAGGCATGCTCGGGAACCCTACTGCGCATGCCCAAGGAGGAGGGGCACGGACAGCCCACCAGTTCCTTCTGACCGCTGTCATGTCAATAACCAGAGAGAAGTACTGAAGCGACAGCCGTGGGGAAGGATGGGCGGGTGGTGTGACTGCACAGATGACCACTCGAAGATCATCAGTTACAGGTAAGCAACCTGTTTATCTTCTTCGTGGTCTCTGTGCATCACACCCATGGGAGATTGAAAAGCAGTGGCTCACCTGGAGGTAGGAGCTGTCGCAATTCAATGCTCTGCCGACGAAAGGACTAGGCGACCCAGGTCCACTCTTTGGCATTCACGAACATCAACAGCGTAGTGCTTGATGAAGGTGTTCGGAGTAGACCGTGTCGCAGCCCCACAGATCGCCGACAGGGAAGCACCCTTCAAAAAGGCTGTGGACGCAGCCATGGATCTTGTAGAGTGTGCTCGCAAGGGCAATGGGCGCTTAGCCAACTGGTAGCATAGCTTAATAGTCTCGACAATCCATTTGGAGATCCTATGTCCCATGGGTGTGACTGCACAGATGACCACTCAAATCAGTTACAGGTAAGCAACCTGTGTTTTTTTTCCCCAGGCCTGTGAAGCAGCCCTTCCCTTTGTCTCCATCCCCCTTTCACTGTGTTTGGAAAGTAAGCTTTAGACAAGGAGAGGGATGGGGGCTTGTAAGGGGGAAAAGGAAACTGAATGTGTGCTAGGGGACTGTTACAGAAGCATCTGGAATAGACCAGTCCTTTCTCAAATTTCACAGATTTGGGGGGGGGGGTCAAACTTTCCCTGAGAACTACATGGAAAATATCATAAATTACATGCTCCTGAATCAAGATGTAAGGATGCCATTCATGTCTAGAAGGTTTGCAGATGGCAGATTTCTCCTGGCATTAGGAACCAGTGGAATCTGTTACCTTACCCAATCTACCCACCATCCTGCCCAATCCTCAGGACTGCTCTTAGGAGCTGAAAAATAGTTCATGTGCCAGGTTTCTGTAGCTTCAATATTAACCATTAAAATATGTAAACTAGTATCCTGTGTCACTAAAAAAAAAAAAAAGCATTCTCCTTCAGTGGGGAAAGTCATCCAAGATGGCTAGGTCATGTCTCCTTTTGCTCCAGGCAGGGCTCTGCAAATCTTTGTGCAACTGACCTGGAGCAGAGCAAGACCACCTCTCCAGTTTGGACAGCCCTACCGCTCCAAGAAGGATACCTTAGCCTAGGTTCTGCACCTCTTAAAAAAATCTTAGTAAATTAGTGGAGTTCAGAATAATCCGAAGCACAGAAGAAGAAGAAAGTCCCAAGAACACTCCCTCGGGGGGGCGGTCTAAGAAGAGGAAGGAGGCAGCGACAAAAGAAAAGCCCCTGCAACCTGGAGCTCCAGGCATGGAAGAGGAGCTGGAGAGGGACCCAGCACTGGCATCTGCTGAGGACAGGGCAGGATGATCTGAAGCTTCGGATCGTGCCCTTGCTACCACCGGACGCTGTACAAAGGAAAATCACAGCA
>NW_015170283.1:98405-139209 GCF_001447785.1 Gekko japonicus | reverse complement strand
GCGCACAAGTCGGGTAAGGTGAGCAATCCTCCAGAGGATATCACAAGCCAGACGTGAGTGGGGCAGTGGCAGGGGCCGGCACAGCACAGGTCCCCTTCCCCCAGGCTGCACAGGCCTTCCTGGGTCCACCAACAAGCGCAGGAAGCCCCAATATGGCATCCACGCCATTTGCCCTTGCGTTTTTTAACCTGGCTTCAGTGGAATGGTATTTACAGGCATGGAGATCAGCCTGGATGCCCCCTTTCAGCCTATCCTCCCACCATTGGGGCTCCCCAGGATCCAGCCACCCAGGGCAAGAGATAGCACAGGACTGGGGTTGGGGCAGGAGCAGGCAGCTGAGGAATGATCCCAGAGACACCGGGAGTGCAGAGGGAGTTCTCCCTCCTCCAGATCTTCTTCGGAAGGCAAGCCTCCCTCAAGCAAAAGCGCTCTAGGAAAAGCAGGCACTACTGCCAAGCAGTAGGTGTAGCTGAAGGAGAGGATAGATCCTCAGCCATCACTGTAGGGTGATCAATCTGTGCCTCTCACAAATGAAGGCACCAGACCCCAAGCTAAGGGGACTCGGGCTCTGAATCTGAGGTTGAGGAGTGCCACTCAGCAAAGATTTCTATAGCACCCAGCTCAGAGGACTCTGATACTCAGGGCAGTCCTGCAGGGCCTCTCAAATGTGTAAGCAGATTGGCTGAGTTGAAGGGACTTGGACCCAGGAAAATGGGCACTAAACCACAACATCTTATGGAAATCTCTGCCCAATTCAGGATCCTAATAATGGACCCGCTAGCACCGTGGCACAACCACCAGGTCCCCAGGTTCCTGGAACCACAAGCAGAGGCCAAGGATGTGTTATTACACCAGTGGCCAGAAGGCTTACTATATGCCTTTTCCCCCAACCCCCATGATCAGCAAGGTGCTGAACAAAGTGCGAAGAGTGAAGGCAGAGGTGATTTTCATTGCCCCCTTTTGGCCAAGATGTCCATGGTTCTTGGAGCTGGTCAACATGTCCGTGGACACCCCATGGTGTCTCCCAGTCAGGGCAGACCTTCTGTTGCAGGGACCTGTACTGCACCCGGACCCAGCCTGACTCCAGCTGATGGCATGGAAGTTGAGCAGTGGGAACTAGAAAAGTCTGGCTTACCTAAGGAAGTGGTGGATGTCATGGTGCAGGCAAGGAGGCCAGCAACCAGGTGAATTTATAACTATACTTGATCTGCGCTCAGGAAGTGGGCCAGCAACCAAAGCACAGATCCTTTAAAGCTGTCTTACAAGGATATTCTCTTCTTGCACCAAGGTTGGAAGCAAGGACTGAAACCAAATATGCTGAAAGATAAGTAGCTGCTATGGTGGCAGTCCTGGAATGCATAAGTACATTACGAGATTCCTTAAGAGAATGGTATAGCTAACACCCCCGGTGAGACATAGATTCCCCACCTGGAGTCTAACTAAAGTCTTACAAGCACTCACCAGAGCACCATTTGAGCCACTAAAATCCACGGAGCTTTCTATTGTGGAAGGTTGCCTTTCTAGTGGCTGTGACCTCCACAAGGAGAATTTCAGAACTGGGGGCTTTGGGAGAAGAGTGCTACAGCAAGTAGGGGATGAGACTGGAGTAAGGAATGTCTTGGCTAATACATCCCGCCCCGTCAGTTAGTTTTGGCATATAACCAGCTTGGATGACTTCTCCCACTGAAGAAGAATGAAACATTGAATTTAGCTGAAGGTTTCTTCAGTTGGACAAAGTCATCCACTCCCCCCCCCCAGAAAGTAGAAAGGGAGTGGGAGGTAGAAGTATTCTACAACTATTGATAGAACTAGGCTATGGGATGACTGGAGAGGTGGTCTCGCTCTGTCTCAGGTCAATCGCACAAAGATTTGCGTAGCTCTGCCTGGAACAAGAAGAGGTGGGACTAACCAGTTTGGATGACTTCGCCCCACTGAAGTGAAGAAACCTTCAGGTGAGTCCAATGTTTCATTACACCACTGGCCATATAAAATATTATGCATTGTTAGTATACTACTGCAGTACAAGTGAACGTTGTTTTTATCAGTGAGCTGAAAGCAATTCTTTGTAAAGTAGAGCAACTTCATGTCATGTAATCTCTAAATTTGCTCTGGATTATAGCTAATTGTGTCCTTTTAACAATATATTTTAAATACCTCAAACCTATGGGGAAGCCCCTGTAATTTGATTCCCTCCCCCCAGGGGGGCAATACTTGATAGTTAGAGAATGTGACATTTACAAAGGAAGAAAATGGGGAAGAAATTTAGGTTGTCAAAGTCTTCAAGCGCTTTAAGAAATACCAGCTAAAAATGTTCAGTGATATACAAGGCTCTGCCTGTTATAGATCAGCATTTAATAGTTCAACAGGCTGCTTTTTTCTCATAGTTCAAGAATAGGTAACTTATCTGTAGTGTCATAAAAATGTATAATGACTTAGTGAACATTGATTGTCAACCCCTTCACTTAAGGTATTATACCCTGAACATTATAGCACAGGAGATAGTCACAATAGCACAATCATTATCTAATATTTTATATTCTAATAGCAAAGTTGGGAAATCTTTGGCTACTTAAATCCGGTGACTAGATCTGTGAACGAGCAAGACAGTTCTTTCTACAAACCTGAAAAGGGCCCCAGGTTTGCAGAAAAATGTGAAATCTAAACAAAATACATTGGGGGCTTTAAAAATCTGAAAATGATCAAAGGGGAGTGCCTGTAGCTTTAATCCAGGGAGTCCCTCAGTGGCTGTTGTTTGGCTACAACAGTATTCCAGGCTAGGTTTCAGTGAGTAAAAGGTAGGGGAAGGGGCAGGGCTCTTTCCAAGCCTATTTTGGCCTTTGAGGGAGGACTCATTAGGGCCAGGCCTGACTAGTGTAGCTAGCTCTAGGTTGGGAAATTCCTGGAGATTTGGGGGGTGGAGCCTGGGGAGGCCAGGGTTTGGGGAGGGGAGAGGCCTCAGCCAGGTATAATGCCATAAAGTCCACCCTCCCAAACAGCCATTTTGTTCAGTTGTAATTCTGGGAGATCTCCAGGTCCCTAGGTTGGCTTAGTAACCTCTGAGTGACTTGATACCACTTGATATGCATGACTGAACTAGGCCTGGCTGCTTGCTACTGTTCAATAGCAGACACTCTATGAACTCCAGTGTGGTATAACGGTTAGAGCTTTAGAGCAGGGTCTGAGAGACCCAAGTCTGAATCCCCATCTTGCTGCAGAAGCTCACTGGGTGGTTTTGGTCACATACTTCCAGCCTGATCTACCTCACAGGGTTGTTGGGAGATTAAAAAGGAGGAGCAGAGAATAATGTATGCTGATTTGCTCTCCACTGTGGAGAAAGGCAGGGTATAAATGAAGTAAATAATTAAAAAATAGCTGAAGATGAGAGGCAAATAAAATATAGGTTGGTGAATGGATGAGAAGAGAATGGGGCAGGGAACTGTGGCACATTTACTGGGCCACAGTTTACCTTGGTAGAGGCTTTGGGGGTGGATCTTAAGACAGAGAGGCAGATAAAGTTAGGTGGACTGGGCCAGGAAGATGATAGGGTTGCCAACTCCAGGTCAGGAAATTTCTGGAGATTTGGGTGTGGGGCCTGGTGAGGGTGGGGTTTGAGGAGGGAAGGGATGCCATCCTCCAAAGCAGCCATTTCTTCCAAGAAAACTAGGGTTGCCAGCCTCCAGGTGGGGGCTGGAGATCACCCAGAATTACAACTGCTCTCCAGATGACAGATTGGTTCCCCTGGAGAAAACGGCTGTTTTGGAAGGTGGACTCCTTGGCATTATACCCTGCTGAGGTTGCTGGAGGGTTGCCAGGTCCTATTTTCTCCCCGACGGGAATATTTGGAGAGTGTGCCAGGAGGGAACAGGGCTGTCCCTTGATGTGATGATGTCACAGAGTGACATCATCACAGGGACACAGCGCCGTGTGCGCACGCCCCTCCCACTTTCCCCCAACCATTTAAAAGGGAACCTTTATCAACGTGACCCTATCTTTGGATACTTAAACCTGGAGATTGGAGCCATAGATAGACAAGATGGATCTTTCTACAAACCTGAGGGAAGTTCAGGGTTTGCAAAAAAATAATAATTGAAATCTACACATATTTTAGGCAGTTCAAACCCTCCAAAATGATAGAAGCAGCACCTGTAGCTTTAAGAAATGAATGCCCTCAGCCTGTTGCTAGCATTGCCAGCTTTCCAGCCTTGGCTTCGGTCAATAAAATGCAGGGGAGAGGTTCTATTCCAGGCCTGTTTGGGCCTTTAAAGGAAAACTCATTGGAGGCAAGTCCACCAACAACCACCAGGAGACTTGCTACCATGTGAATTGCGTGACTCACCCAGGCATGGCTACTTGCTATAGTACAACAGCAGCCATCCCACAGCAGCCAATCTGGTGTAGTGGTTAGATTTTCAGATTAGGTTGTGGGAGACCCAAGTTTGAAGCCACGCTCTGCTGTGGAAATTCACTGGGTGACTGTAGGCCAGTCACACACACTCAGACTAACCTACCTCACTGGGTGGTTGTGAGAATAAAATAGAGGAGAGGAGAATGATGATGTAATTTGCTTTTGTTCCCCACTGGAACAAAGTGAATTATGTAAATAAATATATCTGAAGAGGGAAAGCTAAAATGTAGGTTGTTGGTGGGTGGGAAGGAGAGAGGAAAACAAAAAAGGTGAGGTTATGGGGGCTTCCAGGAAAAGAGAAAATGGAAACAGTATGGGAAGGGGGGCATAGAGGAAAAGTGAAGTACCCCCTACTTGAAGGTGCCTCACCATGCAACTGGGTCCAGCCTGGCCAGCATTATGGAACTTTGCCCAGCTCTGCCACTAGCACTCTACAACTGGGGGCTAGGCTGGTTGGCTGGTGGGTTGGAAGAAGAGAAGGAAGCAGGAAAAGGGAGAGGCTATGGGGGCTTTCAAGAAAGGGAAAGAAAGAAGTGGGGGAAAGGAAAATGTAAGTCTTTGCAGGGAACCCATTGGTCTAATGCCATGCAAAGAATAAAGCATCTTCTACATTTGGTGCCCTAGAATCACTTTATTAATCTTGGTTGATCCTGTAGATAGTATGGCCCTCTCTATTTTACTGTAAGCTTGCTGGCAGGGCCAGCATCTTGTGGTCTGACCTCTGAAAGATACCCAGTTTTACCTTTCTTGACATCCTGGTGTTTGTATGTTGTGTGTTATTGTAATCTGCTATTTGTCTGTTTACACCATGAGGGTTTTCTCCCTTCCCTCCTTGCATATTTTAGCAACTGAAGTTATCTAGTAGTGATGGTGTGATTGGCTGTCAAACTGTGTAGGTGTTAAAAAGACTGAACAACCCTGGAAACTTCCATAGGATATAGAATTTCAAGAGCTCTTCAGTTATGGGGGAGTATGGGGGGGGGAATTGTGTGTGCATCCACATTGATATGAAGGCAATGCTTAGAAACTGAAAACTATATAATTGGTCTGAGAGGTAAGATATGATGGCAGAATAATTTTGGATTCTTACTACAAATCAGCTTCCAAGAATATACTTGTTTGGGTTCCTATAGCATCTCATAGATCATTGGTACTTGATCCTTGCACTTAAAAGCCAGTCTTAGACAAATGTGTCATCAGTGGCTACAATAAATTAGATGCCAGTCCTTGGAGCTCCATGTCAAATTGTGATGAATTGTGGCATATTTATGCAAGGCTGTTTTAAACTGAGCAGTCATGTATGTTGGTTAAAGGAATGTTTTTTTAAAAACTAACCTGCATATCTTAACCCTTTACATTCCCCCCCCTGGAAATACAAAGGTCTCCATGCAGAATTAGGCATGCTTAAAATGACTGAAGTTATCAGAATGTGGCCTCTGAATGGCTGAGAGGCACTCAGGAGTTACTGGATTAGCACCATGATGCAATGATAATTCGTTTTACCTGAGTCCCAATATCCAGTCCTAGCCCTGTGGAATCTACCACCATAACTGTCAGAAGAGTCTGAATTAGCAGGGCAACAAAGTTGTTGAATCCAAACATTAAAGCATAGCGTTCCATGCTGAGACTGACAGCAATCTGAAATCTAAAATTAAACTGTATGTTACAATATCATCAGTAACATTTTACAGTAATAGTTTCACTTTTCCTTGGACAACAAAGGGATTGTAAAAGGCTATTAGGTGCATGGGGAGAAAGAGTGCCCCTCGTCTAACACTGGTGGAGGTTTACTCTGACACAAGCAGGATTCTATAAAAAGAGCAAAAAAAGCTGTGGAATGAGACGCTAAGCCAATATTGTAATCAATATACTAAGAAATTTCAAATATATATTGTAAAGCAAAATCCAAAAAGTATGGCAATACAATGCAAACAATCACTGGCAAGGAATCTCCAGTGTGCGATCTGAGCCTTCCTTCAATAATTTGTGCCCTGACTCAAGCAATCTGAAGTGGGAAGCCTGAAGGCCCAACTAGATGAGATGGCCAGCCCTAGGAGGGACACACCACCATTTTATAGCAGTGAGTTCCCACCAGGAAACTCCTTTTAACTGCACCACTGGGGCCTGATTTTGGTCAGGACCACTGTGGTACAGGGGGAGGAGGTAGTGGTGCCTCACTACCACCATTTTACTAACTAGAAACTGTCCAATGAATAATGCTGTCTCCTCCCTTGCAGCACAGAGGCCCCAACCAGAATTAAGCTCCTGTGGCACTGTTAAAAGGTGTTTCATTGTGAGAACTCACTGCTATAGCATGGCCTTATGCAATCTCATCTAGTTTGGCCCTAAGTTCCCTTTTCATTGCTATCTGCCCTCTCTCAGGTGGCAAAGCAGCTCCTATAGCTGCTGGCCAGATCTGAATGAGCAGGTTCTGATGAAGTAACCTTTGACTTATGAAAGCTCTTACTTAAAAAATTGGTAGTATTTAAGGTGCCACTGGAATTTTGTTCTACGGAAAAAAGACGGGTGCTTCTCCTGCTCTTCCCTTGTAGAGCCCAGTGAGCATTTTGCTTGTCAGCAGTGCTGTGAGCTCTGGCCATCTTCTAAATCAGGGGTCTCCACCATAGTGCCTTTGGCCACCATGATGCCGACCAAGTGTTTTTAGCAAGTGGGGTGGGGCCAGGTAGGGCTTTTGCCCAGCAAGGCTTCTGGTTTACTATGGGAAATTTGATTGGCTGTGCAATTTTTTTAGTATGTTGATTTGGCAGCAGCTGCCACCATAGCACAAGATCTGTACTGTGTTACTGAAGGTAAGCTGTGGCAATCATTTTGTGGCTGGCTCCACCTCCTGTGGCAGCCATTTTGTTGCTGCACCCACCACGCTGCGTCAAAATTCCAAATGTGTCCGCTGGCTCAAAAAGGTTGGGGACCCTTGTTCTAAATCCTCACACATTTGTAAGGTGTGTTGCTTAGTCTTCAGGGGTGACACTATTGGTGTCTTCATGGTCTTTGGGTTGGGGGGCTTTGAATTTGGTGGCTCTGTTCAGCCCTGTCCTAGAATAAGACGATGGAAGAAAAAAGGTGGGAGGTGCACTCTTTAGACATTGAGATAACTTCATCATTAACATAGGCTCAGTATAAAACTTACAGCTTTCTTTTTTCAACATAACCTAAGCTTAATGATTATATTACAGTTGTGGAGATGTAGGAGTTCTGGGTATGAGGTTTGGTCAGCATATGCAGCTGAACTGCAGTGGTGGAATGGGGCATACCACTGTGGAACACTAACCCATAAAACAAAGCTTCTTGTGAGTAGTAAACATCAAGTGAGCTTTCTGTGTCGTCTCTCGGTAGCTCTTCCACATCACAGGTTGTCTCCCTGAACTCCCCCCCCCTTTTTTTTTTGCATTGATGCCATGTGTCTAACGGTTCCTTGAGAAATGACCCGAACTGAGAGTTAAGTAATGGGCACGAATGGCCTACATCTACTTACGTTGCAATGGTTATCAGTAGCATGTAACACGCCTTGAAAACTACATAGGCAGCATAGCAGGCCCAGATGTTCCCGGTAAAATGCATCAAGAAGAGTGAACCAGCATCTAGTGCAGAGAAGATTCCCAGTGCCAGTTCCCCTGTTAGATCCCAGTTCAATTTTACATATCCCACAGCCAGCGATGTTATTGAACCTGGAAATACAGAGGCATTGAATACTAGTCACACTCTGCAGAGTGATGAAATAAATTAAGAAAAATGTAACATATTTTAAAAGCACAATGTTCCTTTGGATAAGATGGAGATACTTATACAATAATAATTCCAAAAGAGTAACTGAGGTATTGCAAACCCCCAAACTAGCAAACTTTAATGGGCGTGAGCTTTCAGCCTGTCTTTTCACACGTACAGCTTCACAGTATGAGTATCTAACTTTCTAATGTATGGAACCATGGGCCTGAAAGTGGGTCACCATATAAAGCTGCCTTATACTGAATCTGACCTTTGGTCCATCAAGGTCAGTACGGTCAGGTTGGCAGTAGCTCTCTGAGATCTCAGATAGAGGTCTTTCAAATCACCTATTGCCTGGTCCTTTTTAGCTGGAGATGCTGGGGATTGAACCTAAGACCTTATGCATGATATGCAGAGGCTCTTCCACTGAGCCACCACTTCCAGGTGGAACAGTGGGTTAATGGTGTTCACAATATCAGTTTTCATTATTAAGGTATTCTGAAATTATATTTTTAAAAATTCCAAGCATTCAAAGAGGCCAATAAACATAATTAAAGAGTTTATGCAAACAATGAATGATAAAATCAGCATGACAAGCCTACAAGTACAGCTGTCAGCTCACCAGTTGGTCAGCCAAACAGGGTTCAAAATAAGGTCCTTACAAAAGGTAAACAACTAACAGTGCAATCCTAAGGACTTTCCTGGGACTAAGCCCTGATGAATAACATGGAACTTCCTTCTGAGTAGACCTGCCTATGATTTCCCCCCAAGAGTACCTGCTAACTTCTACCAGTAACTCCTTCCAAACTCTAGAAGCCACAGCAGAAAAGGCCCTGCTCATAACCATCGATGCTCTAATCTCTCAAGCAACATTTAAAGACTGCAGCTGGTTTGTGGGCTGAAAACAGGGAAAAGTGATTTCTTTGGCATGTGGATCTCAGGTTGTGAAATCTTTTATGAGTCAAAGCCCAGCATTTTAATTTTGAGATAGAATCATAGGTAGCTAGCGCACCAGTAGAACAGGTCTTATTTGCCAGCATTTGTCAATAGGAACACAGTGGTATTCTGCACAGCTGTAGCAGTATACTGCTCTTCAAAAATTGTCCATTAAGCCTTTTAATTATTTATTTTCTCTACTGTCTGTGCAAGAAAACACCAGATAAATGGTTTTGTGGTTCCACCCACATACCCAAATAGCAAAATTCCTTTAAATTTCTTTCCAGCTTCATTCTCTTAGGTGCCATTTCATAGATAAATGAATTATACAGTCAGTTGACATTGGTGAGTAAAAATAACATACTTAATCAGAATATGTGTCAGGCTCTGGTCTGAAGGAAATCAGAAGGCTTATTATATTTTGGTTGTATAACATTTTTATCCTTCTCTATGCTGCACAGGCAGAAACAAAGTTTGACTAGCAAACATACATGCTGGATCTAAAATGTTAAGCTTACTCAGAAATGTTGCTATTGCTTCCACGGCTCCATTATAAACTGCAGAACTATGGGAAGGTGCTTTATCATCCCATAACACTTGAACGTAATTCAAGATCTGGTTAAAGCCTGCAGTGGCTAAAGCCCACCATATTGACCAATAAAGAAGTTTCTTTGTAGTGTAGCATTCCTTCAAGTCCTTGCACAGCTGCACAAGCACTGCCAGAAAGTGTTTTGGGTCTTGGTTTTTGAACAGTTGGTGAGTTTTCTGAGAATTTTCAGATGATCGCCTAACATCTTTGCCCTGCTGGTAATTTGGCTGGTTGGATGTATCTGATGGATTCTTATCTGTTGGCCCAATGGATACTTCTGGGGAAGACTTTTTATGAAAGAACATACTTTTTTGTGGCATTGGAAGAAAGCATGAAGATATAAATGCCATGGAGACAGAAGCCAATGATATGGCATTCAGATAAAAATAAGACACGTGGGCTAAAGAGACTAAAAGTTGCCCCAGCAAGGAAGCTGCTGTGGTTGATACCAAAGTGATACTTCTGCAATAACTTGTCACCTTCTGGTAATGGTCAACACTGACAACGCTGTATATGTAGGCATAGTAGGCCACCTCTGTAGCAGTCACCATTCCATAGGTAAACTCCACCAGCTGCATGGCCTGCACACCATGTGCAAATAAAAGCAACAGCCAAGTAATAATTAAGCTAATTCCCTGGATGATAATGACAGGCTTATAGCGTACGTAGTCTGTAAGCAGGAACACAGGCAGCAGCAGAGCCAAGTAGGAGTATGTCCAAACTGGGAAAACTTTCTGTGTTACCTGGAAGGGAAAAGGAAAAGGGAAAATCCTGTAACACAAACGGTGCAGTCCTATGAAGAGTGATTCCAGTCTAGGCCCCTTGAAGTCATTACACTTAGACTGGAGTAACTCTGCATAGGATTGCACTGCAAGAGACTGAAAATATATAATGGACAAACATAAGGATATATTTATTTAGTTTATTTGTTCAGAACATTAATCAGCTGCCTTTCTTCCCTGAGGAATTCAAGGCAGCTTACAGCATAGGTAAAACATCTATAAAATACATTAAAAGCATGAAAGCCAAGATTTAAAATCACAGTTTAGGACTGCTAATAAGATTAGCCAAATGCAGTCCTAAACAGAACACTCTTCAACTTCCTCCTAAAGACCAAAAGTGAAGGGGCCAGCCACACCTTCTTGTGCAGGTTGTTCCATGACGTTACGAAATTCTTAAGTATCATATAAATTGGCACTCCTTGGGGAAGGCCTTAGGGGCGTTCTACAGCGACCTAGGCTAATATCCTTCTGTGCTAGTGGCAGCTGCTAACCCCCCTCCCCCCAATTGATAAAGATGACTGGTGGATCAGATCAGTGATCCATCTAGTCTACCATCCTGTTTCACATAGTGGGCAACCAACCTATCACCGCAGAAGGCCTACAAACAGGGCATCTGTCTTCGATAAAGACAACTAAATTACAGCCCTTGAGATCATTTCTGTCTTAAGCCAATTCCAAAATGATATTAGCAATATGAAAGATTTTTTAAAAAAAACTCTCATGGGAAGGATTCCATGTGAACGGTCACAACGGCTACTGAGTTTCTTAAAGCTACAGGCTCTGCTTCTGTTATTGGCAAGGGGGTTAATCCCCAGTCAGGCCTGTAGCCACGAGGGGGATGACAAAGGCAATGTCTCCTCCTAAATGTGCCCTGCCTCCTCAGCTGTGCCTTTTTGTTTCTCTTCCCCCCCACCCCGCTTCCCAGTGAGGTGTGAGTCAAGCTGGAGCCTTGTGAGGCGGGGGGGGGGGGGGAAAGCAGAGGAAGTGGACACAGGTGCAGCCACCATGGAGGGACAAAGCCTGGCTGACATTCACACACGCCGTGGCTGGAGCAAGGGCGTGAGTGCCCCTGGAGAGACTGCTGCCATGATGGAGCCCTTCTTCGCTGAGGTGAGCAGGGAAGGGGGGCCTGAGCTGGCTTCCTTGAGAGTCAGCCCCCGGCAGAGGGCAAGGTGCCTGCCGTGGAGCACACGCCACACGGGAGTTGCCTCTTGGATGCTCAGCACCTCTGCACACGTGGGGACGGGATCCCCCCTTCTCCTCTATCTACTACCAAATGAGGTAGGTGGCCACTGGGAGATAGGGGTATTTGTTTTTAAACAAAATGGATTATCGTTTAACCTTCTGTATAGACTGATCCCTTGTAGAGACCTTGCACTACATCATAGCTCATTCATAAATAAATAAATAAATAAATAAATGATGATGTGCTCACTACCACTGTACTCATTTCCCCCCCCCCCCCAATAAAATTTTTCTGGCTAGGGGTCAGTCCCCAATGTACTTTTTTCCGATTTTTTTTTTGCAAACCTAGGGTCTTTTCTGGTTAGTAGAAAGTTCATGGCTTCATTCTCTGGATTTAAGTATCCACAGACCTGGTCACTCACTTCCATCCAGCCAGGGAAAACTTAGGTTGGTCCTGTATCTGATGACTATTTTAACTGGCCCAGATTGAAAAAAGTTGTTAAAAACAATAAATCTGGAGTATATACCCTAAAACTCCCCCAAATAAAAAACAATACAAAGCTTTTCAAAACAAATCACTGTGCAATCATGCTTGTATTCATGTGAGGTGAATGAATATACTGTTCATAGTTTTAGTGTCCCCCTCCAGAACTGAATTTAATTTAGTCAATTCTGTATTATGTGTTCACAATGGAATGGAGGATCTATAAGTGTGGTGTGTATGGACTGACTTGGTGTCTCTGGGACTTCACACTGTTAGTTCAGTAGCAGTAATTTCCCCCTTACCCCAGTTAGAAAGGTAGAGGGCTAAAAGTACCCTGTTCTTGTGTTTGGGAACTCAGAATCATAATTCACTCCCATCCCACATCAGCTTTGAAGTAGTTCCTTAACAGCAGGATTGCAAAAGAACTGTGCCTGCAGCTAATGGCTTGTGTCCTGAAAAGGTGATTTCCCAACAACAAAGAGTGCTTGCGGAGGCTGGGGCCCTGTTGTCAGAGCAAATTAGTGATGCAATCCAGGAAAACACAGTCTGGAAAAACCCAAAGCTAATGTACATCCCAGTGCAGGTAAAGAGTTTCACTGTACCTCCTCAATGGTCAGATTTTTATCAGGTCCTGTTAGATATGGTGTGAGGAAAGGCTCCGATGGTCTCATCATGACGAAGAAGCCATACATGCACAGGATCAAGGTGGGAAAAATCCAACCACTGCTTTGTATTTTCCTCCAACAACCCATGATTCTTCTAGCTAAAACAGAGAAAATATCATATGAACAAAGGGAAGTAAAGAAGCTTTGGGGGCAGGAGTCGTCTTGTACCCTGCTCAACGAACTACTTTGCAAGGAAATCTTTAAGTGAAGTATGGAGTGTAATGGACATCTCAAAAACTCTAGTTACTTTCAGAGGGTAGCTGTGTCGGTCTGCAGTAGAACGGCTAGATTCAAGCCCAGTAGCACCCTTAGAGGCCAATAACATTTTGAGGGTAGAAGTTTTTCAGAGGCAAAGCTCCCTTCATCAGATATCCGAAGAAGAGAACTTTGATTCTTGGAAGCTTATACCCCAAAAATCTTGGTGGTCTCTAAAGTGCTAATGGACTTGAATCTAGCCGTTCTAGTTATTTTGTGCTTGATTGGATTTTAATGGCGTATGAAAGGCTATCTGGAAAATCTATATTGGCAAAGTTTCCATTCCAGTTTAAAATTTAACGATATCCGATTGATGTGGCTGTATTATTGTCAAACAGATGATGGCTGCGGAATTTGGAACTTTGAAATCTTACCTGTCACTTGAGTTCACTGACCAGCCAGACCGTCAGTTCCTAACTGCATGGGTTTCCAGCAACATAAACAATTCCTTAAAACACCCTCTCTTGAAAGGAATCCCCGTTGTCATCAGTGGTGTCTACTTCTAAATAAGTGCACTCAGGGCTGTAACTGTTTTAAAAATTTGTTTCTGGGTAGCATTTTTAGGCAGGTGTGTAGTCAAGTTATTGGGGATCAGGGCTATAATTAATCTGTTATTAATTAGTGCAGTACAGCAAACAAATTAATCTGGATCTGTCATAAACTACCATTTCTGACTGTCCATTTTAAAAAGGCACAAGTAGAGTAAAGCGATGTCTGTACAACAGGGGTGCTCAACCTTTTTGTGCCAGAGGGCGCATTTGGAATTCTGACATGGCACAGTGGGCACAGCAAAAGAAAGGGGGGGGGGGAAGGATGCCACAAAATGGCTGCCCCAGGAGGCAGAGCCAACCCCAAAATGATTGCCACCGCTTAACTTCAGTAACACAGTGCAGATCCTTGTGTTTTGTTGGCAGCTGCTGCCAAAGCAACATTTTAAAAAATGCACAGCCAGCTTTGCTGGGCAGAATCCCTACGTGGCCCTGCCCACTTCCTTAAAACACTTGGTGGGCACCAGAACAGGTGTTGGCACCTACAGGCACCACATTGGGGACCCCTGCTGTACAAGAACCTTTCATCCTCCTATACTAGTTTATTTCTTGCAAGCATTTTTTTTTAATTTTGGGCAGCATTCAAAACTGGCACTCCCCCCCCCCCCCCAAATGCAGTCTGGAATTCATTCTGTCCCCTAAGGACTAGTTCCTTATTCCTATCATGTGTATACCAGTCTCTTTCAGATATTAATATGCAGAGTATTCCTGAAGCAGCCATCACTATGCTTTTGTTTGATGTTTGTCTTAAGAGTTTATAAAAGAAAATTAATGTCTGATATATATATATATATAAACAGATTAAATTTGAGCATAAAGGAATCTGACTTAAATGGCTACAGATTACGTTTTAACTCTTACTTGTTCTGCCTTCTAGGAAGCAGACTAATTGTCCATAAAGGGGATCATCCTAGGTTATTGAGTGGTGGTGGAAAGGGTCATCAAGTCGCAGCTGATTTATGGCGACCCCATAGGGTTTCCAAGGCAAGAGACGTTCAGAGGTGGTTTGCCATTGCATGCCTCCGTGTCATGACTCTACTATTCCTTGGAGGTCTCCCATCCAAGTACTAGCCAGGGCTGCTGCTGCTTAGCTTCCAAGATCTGATGAGATCGGGCTAGCCTGGGCTATCCAGGTCAGGGCAGTTTATTGAGTAGATAGACTAAAAGCATAACTCTGCCATCAGAATGATGAGATCTGCTTATGATGATATAATAGTTCAAATTGGTGCTTGTTTTCCCTACAATAGTGCTCACCTTGCATTGTTATGCTGCATTCTATATGACATATCTGGTTGGCAATGTAACCTGCTTGAGGGCAGAAAGGGTGTGCACTGCTTTCACCTCCTCAGATTCTTTGCACCCCCACACTGAAAGCTGAGAACAGTCCTCATACAGTTAGGCTATTCCCAAACACAGGGACAGACAAAGGAGACACATATGTGTTAATCTCTGGTAGTGCACAAACATGCCAAGAGTTAATAACTTTGTCAAGTTTTAATTTATATTTTTGTCAAAACATGCACACAAAGATGTTTTTGTTCTGGCTGCATCAAAAACTTATTCTTTAGACTCTAGCAATATACAGACCAGGGCTCTAGTCGGGGGGGAGCTCTCAGGTACGGAGCTCCGGAAGAGAACCTCTAGGAGGCGGGGCGGTCACGTGTTGAAGCCCCGCCCCCTTCTTTACCCCGCCCTCTGCTTCGATCCTCATTCCGTTTGGGAATGAGGATGAAGCAGGAGGGTAAGTAGCCGGGCCTTCTGACACACTTCCGGTGATGTCAGGGGGTGTGGCCTTCTGTCACTTCCGGTGATGTCAGGGGGCGTGGCATATGCAAATAAGTTATGCTAATGAGTTATGCTAATGAGCTCCGGCAGCTCTTTTTTTACAACAAGACCCCTGATACAGACTAATAGGGATGGGCACGAACCGGCTCATGAACCTACATTTGTGACTAGCTGGACACAGTTCGTGGTTCACAAACTGAGGTTCATGCCATCCCACTGCCACGAAGCTCCCATAACCCTCCCAGGAGGCTTTGGGAGGTTTGTGCGGTTTGTGTTGGCAGACATGTTGGCACCTGTGGCACGGCTTGGAGAAGGCATTTAAAGAGACCACGGTCTCCTTAAATGCCTTCTCCAAGCCGTGTCACCATGGCACCACATTTCAGCAAGGTAACTCAGAAGGCTTGGAGTTCACTCGTGAGTTATATCACAGTTGCACAGCTTGGAAAAACCATTTAAACGGAACCCTTGAAATGGCTTTTGCAAGCTTGGGCTCTCCCCGGATTCTGAAGGTATCATTGGTATTTCATCCAGTTTCTTTAGGCTTTATTAAAATGGTCTCAACTGGATTAGCTTTTTAAAAAATAGATGGGGAATTCCTGTGCATCTTTATGAAGTACAAACACTTCCTACTGATTTACTACAAAAGAAATCAAACCTCAGGCATGAAATGAAGAAGGAGGAGAGGTCTAGAGTGAAGTAAAGACCCGACATCATTTGTTTAAGGAGGAGAGGTCTAGAGTGAAGTAAAGACCCGACATCATTTGTTTGAAATAAACATTGCTCTTTCTTTGTTTCTTTGTTTTTTCTTTTATTTATGTTATCATCCACCTTTCTCACAAGGACTCAAAGCAGAGCCAGTACAATCACAAAAATGGGACACAGTAACTCATGCATTAGGATTTCAGAAACCTGGAACCATCAGAAAGAACTGAAGCATTAGCATAAGTGATAACATGACACATTAATGGTACAGAAATTACAAAAATAGGATCCTAGTAACAATAATTACACACAGTCGTATAGACCAACAGTCCCAACTCATTTATCCAAGGAAGTTTGTAACACTATTTTGTGCAGTGCACAGAAAAGCCCTCTGGAATAGTTCAGTTTTGCACACTTTACAGAAAGCCAGGAGAGGGGGAACTTTCCTGACCTCTCAGGCAGGGCCACTTCACAAGGCGGGAGCCACAACAGAGAAGGCCCATTTGCAGGATGGCACGGGCAGAAGCCCCTTCTGACTTGAGCAAAGTTGTTGTGGCCGTGTTGCTCCTCCTACTTGGGGTGCTCTACGTTTTTTTGAAAAAATTGGGGGGTGGGGGTGGAGTGAATTCATAAGGCTAAGAATAATTGCACGTTTACATAGCAGCCAAGAAGGTATTAATTGGGGAGAGGAGGCAGTAACCTAAATCCAAGAAAGGCACAAGAAAAAAATTGGAGGGACCGCTGAGTGAATACTTACATTAAAAAGAAGAATGTCATACCTTGAAGCTAGATATCAAACCTATCCATGTAAAAGGAGAATTCTACAGCAAACACAAAACATGGGAGAGAACTCTTCCAGACATAAGAACAAGGACAGCTGATGTCGCTTTAAGGCAACAAAAATGGGTTTCCCTTGCTTTTTGCCTTAGGTTTCATGTAGAAGGAATGAGGTTGGGGTACTGGGCTGTTTAGGTCAGGTTTTCTCTGCAGCGTCAGTTGGCCGGGGGGGGGGGGTTGCTCTGGAAAACCCCCCCCCCCAATCTTTCATTTGGATTTGGGTTTTCTTGCATGTTTGCAAATATAGCCATTTGTCCTGTCTTGTAGAGGAACTCTAACACATAAACACCTGAATGAAGTTGCTGTCTAGTGAGCCAGACCACTGGTCTATCGAGGTCCGTATGCTTTCTTCTGACTGGCAGTCGTTATCCAGGGTCTCATGCAGAGGTCACCTTTCTCGTCACCTGTTACTTCATAACTGGATGTGGCGAGGATTCTGCATGTAAAGCAGATGCTCTGCCACTAAGCTATGGCCTCCTCCCTTCTCAGTGACGCTGCCTTGCAATTCCTACAGACGTTTCGCTTAAGGAAGAATCTGCAGTTCTGCCCTGCATTTCAAAGCCGCAAAAATTTGCTGGCACTTCTACTACCCTTTGTTTACTATTACTAAATAATTTTCTCTTCTCTTTAGTATCTCTGATCTTCCTAGTTTCTCATGCTGCATTTTCAAGCAGACTGCTCACAGAAATATATCTGTCTTTCCTTTCCTTCTCCATTCTGACAACTCTTTCTTCCAAGCAGTGCTTACCTTGGGTTCCAGGCTTTAAAATCCAGTTGGTATTGAACCTTTTCAATGTGGTTTATATTTCGGATCTCATTTTCACTACGCTGCAGGTCTCTCTGTCGTCTTGGCATTTCTCACTCTGCAGGATGTCCTTGCAGTTAAATCTCATTGCGCTTGTATTCTAATTACAGTATTTGGTGTGGTCTCTTTTTTGATTCTTTCCTGTTACTCTGGTCTTTCAAGTTCTAATGCTGCCACCTCCCTGAACAACTTCACAGCTGGCTTTATTTCAGCATCCACTTTTTTAAAGTAAAGAATCTTGAAAGCACGCTTTAATTCTGGTATTTTAGTAACATGTGTTTCCTGTTCTTTAGCACAGTAGAAATTGTATCAAAAAGGGACTGATGATGGGGCCTTCACAAATATAAAAAGCTGAGCAAAATGCTTTATGTAATATAGTCTGACTCATGACACTGGGTTTGTGGCCTGATTCTGAAGTAACATTTTCTATTGTGGAGACTGTTTTTGACAGAATTCTCAAGGAACAAAACAGGTGGGAACAGGGTTGCCAGACTCCCGCAACCCAAGTCCTGAGACTCATGGTGCAGCACCTGATGTTATGTTACATCGAATACTGATTATAGCATTTGTATACATTACTTTAATTGCTTCATCATCTGTGAATATGTCTAGACACAATTATGTGACATTGAAGAGATTCACTATACACTATTTTTCTTAAAAAGTGGAAATTAATTCAAAAATGATAGCTGTCAGTTTTCTGTAGCAAAATTAAAGAGGAATTAAGTAGACTAAAAAAATTATTCCAGTATCAGCTGTCATAAGTCGGGGGTTCTGATAAATCTGATGAAGTGAGCTCTGAGTCATGAAGGTGTGTGCTGGAATGAATTCTGCTACAGTTAAGGTGCCCTGGACTCTGGTTTAACATGAAAATTAACTATACAATAAACACAAACTGTACCTGAAAGGCTAGTGCCAGATAATTGCCTCCCACCTTCAGTTCACATGTCAGTAGTATTTAAGGTTTACAGAGCAGCTACAAGCATGGACAGCTTCAAGAGAGAATTAGATAAACATATGGAGCAGAGGTCCATCAGTGGCTATTAGCCACAAGGTATAGGTAGGAACTCTCAGTCTGGGGCAAGTGATACTCTGTATTCTTGGTGCTTGGGGGGGGGGGCAGCAATGGGAGGGCTTCTAGTGTTCTGGCCCCACTGATGGACCTCCTGATGGCACCTGGTATTTTTGGCCACTGTGTGACAATGGGGAATTTCAGACAGCTGATATCTTGCGTTTCAGGAACTGTTCACTAACGGTTTCTGTACTGACAGAACCATTTTAGTAACGGTTCCCTAATGGAATATATTGACCCTTTCAGACACAAACGCTCCTGTCCCATTAGGGAAGCGTTCCTGAACTGTTTTACCTGCAAACTGCTTCCAAGTGGTCTTCAATTTTCTATACCGTTCCTGAAGTGCTACAGGGTGCTGTGTAAAATGCCCTGGAGTGTTGGACTGGAGGGGCCTTTGGCCTGATCCAACATTGGCTTCTCTTATGTTTTTATGAGAAGTCTTTTTAAAAGCCATCAATCTTGTGGCCTAGCTGAGGGCTCTGAGATTTCAGTTGGAGGCCCTAGGGGCTTCGGCCTACTGGTAGAGCATCTGCTTTGCAAGCAGAAGGTCTCAAGTTCACTCCCCAGCATCTCCAGTTAGGTGATGTGAAAGACCTCTGCCTGAGACCCAGGTAGGGTTGCCAAACCCCCCGGTTTGCCAGGAGTCCCCCATTTTGGGGGGGTTCTACCCACCCCCAACACCCACAGCCACCCATCTCTCTACCTTTAAGTGTGTGCAACCCGTGTTTCATCCCTAGCGCAAACTCCACAAGCTTGCAGGGAAAAGCCAGCTTCGTTCTTAAAAGGGAAATGCAGCTGCTCTTAAAGGGGAAACGCCGGCTGCTGGCTACTTTAACTGCAGGGAACTGCCGTTTCTGGAGATCCGGCGCACGGGCAGGTGGGAGGATGGCAGACGTCCCCAACGTGACGTCATCACGTTGGGGATGCCCCACCCCCTCCAGGAACGCCCCCAAAGTCCACCGCTGGGGGTGGAAGATGGACTTGGCAACCCTAGACCCAGGGGAGCCGCTGCCAGTCTGAGTAGACAATACTGATTTTGGACCAAGGTTCTGATTTAGTATAAGGCAGAAGAAGAAAAGAGATTGGATTTATATCCCGCCCTTCACTCGGAGTCTCAGAGCGGCTTACAAACTCCTTTTCCTTCCCCTCTCCACAACAGACACTCTGTGAGGTAGGTGGGGCTGAGAGAACTCTTTCCAGAATTGTCCTTGAGAGAACAGCTCTGATAGAACTATGGCTTGCCCAAAGTCATCCAGCAGCTATAAGTGGAGGAGTGGGGAATCAAACCCAGTTCTCACAGATTAGAGTCCACACACTTAACCAGTTCACCAGACTGGCTTCATATGTTCATGTGAATGACACCCCACATTTTAGCCTCAGGTCAGAGCCTGAAACTGGCAGCCCTACATTGGTTTGAATATCTCTATATATTTTTCAGCAAAGAGCTATGATGGGTAAATGACACATACCTGATTTTCAACTCAAATTAAACAAGCCTACCACTGAAAGTCATTATTTGTTTTAGAAGGCAGATTAAAATTTACATTGGCATTTATAATTCATTTCTTTTATTAGATTGTTATCCTGCCCTTCCTCCATGGAATTTAGGGTGGAATCTGTACTGACCACACAACGGCTTTGCGAGCTAAATTAACTGTGGGGAAATGACTGGTCCATCTAACCCAGTGAATTGCATGGCAGAATGGGGACCTGAACCCATCCTGATTTGATACTGCATGAGCTTAATGTTAATATGATGGCCTTTATAGGATTCCTTCTAGTCCATTGATCCACCCCTCATTATCTACTTTAAATAGGGTTGCCAGACTCTGGGTGAGGCCTGGAGTTCTCTCAGAATTACAACTGCTTGCTGGGCTACAGAGATCATTTGCCCTTTAGGAAATGGCAGTTTCAGAGGAAGGCATCATGTCCCTGTCAGGTCCCTCTGTTCTCTAAATCCTACCCTGTCCAAGCACTTCCCACAAGCTGGTAACCCTAACTGTAAACCAGAAACCACTGTTAATGGCTAACCACATTTTTTTCTTCTTAAAGATACACTGGTATAGAGTGTATACCACTTGTATAAAGGTATACAATACTGAAAGAACTGTGTATTTCATTTTCTAGGTATTCCTGATTAAAATATGCTAGTGTCACATCTGAAGTGCCATAGCTGTGAAAGTTTGGGCCTTACATATTCCATGGGAAGCACTGTATAGTTTGGGATTATAGAGGATATTTTTAAAAAATTCTGTTGAGGCACTGTCTCAGAGCCTTGAAAGAAGATTTATATTACCACTAAGCTGCAGTGGCTCAAGTGGTTAAGACGCTGAACTGCAGGCTGTGGAAGGTCAGTAGTTCAGCAGTTCGAGACCCGAGTTGCCGCATGACGGAGTGAGCTCCCGTTTCTAGTTCCAGCTCCTGCCAACCTAGCAGTTTGAAAGCAAGAAATTGCAAGTAGATAAATAGGTACCACTTTGGTTGGAAGGTAACAGCGTTCCGTGCGCCTTGTTGTTTAGTCATGCTGGCCACATGACCACGGAAACGTCTTCGGACAGCGCTGGCTCTTCGGCTTCGAAACGGAGATGAGCACCGCAACCCTAGAGTCGGACTCGACTGGCTTTCGAGCAAGGGAACCTTTACCTTTAGGCAAGGTTGCCAGCTGCAACCGTTGATGAACCAATGGAAGAAACAGAAATGGAATAAAAATAAACTAATATATAGGAGAAGATAAATTATACTGTATATGTGCTTTGTAATTTCTCAAGTAAGAGAATCATATAGGCTTTGTGTGTAAGACAGGGATGACTCACATAGCAGAGAATCTCAGAGACACCCCCCCCCAAGCAGATGACATGAAAGCATCATTGTCTTACTCTGCTGATGCCTGATGAATTACAGACTGAGAGTGAAGCCAGTGAAAAGCTGATCTTTTCCAAAGGCTGAGCCTGATCTCTAGAAAATATAGATTTGCACAAACCTGTTGGGGGGAGAATCCTGTAAAGGTTGTGAGGTGCCAGAGAAGTAGAGGGAAAGCGGGTAAAGAGCTTGGGCAGAAGAACTAAGTAAATATTGTGGAAATCTTTATAAATGCAAATAATGCTTCTAATACACACTAGCGTGTTTTGTAGAAGTCTGAGCATACCCAATAACAAAAATACTAATAGAATCTACCTACCTGACATCAACGGTTGTAGTGAAGTAAGACTAAAATGTGAGGGTCCCAAACTTCAGGGGTTCAAAATCTAAGAAGATAATGAGAAAATTGTGGCTGGTTATTTGATAGATATACATGAGCAGGTCTCTGCCATGCTTAGCTTGTATAGTGGTAGATCAGTCTTTTGATAGTAAGGCCTGTATTTTTAACACCACCAAGACAGGTGTTATGGTCTTGCTGATGACACAGGGCTACTATAGCAACTCCCTTATTTGATCTTCATCCAGGATAGTGACCTAAGCAGCATAGGCCACAGAAAGGCTATCAAGAATCAGGCACAAAAGGGGAGTCTTCATGGACGTGCGTTGTATTGGTTAGTCCAGAGGTCTCAGACTGAGTAGGAATCTTAAAGATAGTTTATTTGTTGTTGTTCAGTCGCACAGTCGAGTCCAACTCTTTGCGACCCCATGGACCAAGTCCCGCCAGGCCCTCCTGTCTTCTGCTGTCCTCTGAAGTTGACTCAATTTCATGTTCGAAAGATAGTTTATAGGAAGGATAATTTGAAATGTTATGTGTTTGGCATTTGGGCAGTTATTCCGTTCTTCTACAAGAAGAATGCTCACTGTAGCGCCCAGCCTCAAAATAGCACCACTCTAGCAAACCTGGAGGACCACAATATCACGCAAGGTGCACACATCCCATTCACCATCTAGATATAGTATTCCAAAGAAGGAAAAAATGCTGGCAAATTTAAAGGCCTCTCCTACTTGTGGTCCACTGGTTCCCTGAGAACACTACAAATGCAGAGTGAAGTGCAGACTATTTTTCTTTAATTGTTTATAAAATTCTCATCCTGTTTCCCATGAGATTGTTGCCCGAACTGATTTTAAAAACATTGGGCCTTTTCAGTAATTTTCAGTGGCAGTTACTGGTTTAATATATCTATTAAATATGTTGCCCAAGGAGTATAGCCAGAAGGAGAGATATTTAATGTTATATATAATAACTGCCACACGAATTTTATTGGCCCCAAAGTGGAAATTAGATATGACAAGAGGGGGACCCGCGATACTCGTGGGGGGGGGGAGGAAGCAGCAGGAGTAGGGAAGTCGGCGCTGCTCTCTCTCCCTTCCCCCTGGCCCTCGCTACTCTCCCCCCCCAATCCCGGCACACCTTCCAAAGCAGTCCGGCCGGGCGAGCTCTGCCGGGGCAGGCGGCGGGCTTCTCTTCCGGGGAAGGAGGCAGTGACGGCGTGGCAGGAGGAGGAGGGCCCGGCAGGGGCTCGGCCACCTCATGGCTCGGCGGGCTCAACCTGTTGCAAGTAGGTACGTGGGGTGAGCCCCCCTGCTCGCCGCTCCCCGTTCCCCTCGCAAGCGGCGGCGGCCTTCGTAGAGCGTTCCGTTAAACATCCCCCCGAAATTTTTTCCAACATTTAGCATTTTTGTGCACACGTGGGGACTGCCCCACGTGTGCACAAACCTCTCCCTGCCCCCCAAGTGGCCCCGGAGTGCGGATTTAGATATCCGCACAGACGGGGCCACTTGGCTATTAGATATATAGATACCGTTAAGGGAAGAGTTAGTAGTGAAAGTGCTAGATTTAGCACAAATGGACACCTTGAGCTTGAGATTGCAAAATAAATCCGACGAAGTATTTAATAAAAGATGGGTTAAAGTATATGAATGGCTGAGAAGGATAAATGTGTAAGATTCTTCAATATGTGTTAATAAGGACTTGATAAGCAAACAATGAAAAATCAGATGTAATGTTTGTGGAAAAGGTTTATGGAATGTAAAGTATGTAAAGACTCTTTAATATGTGTTAATAATGGCTTGATAAGCAAACAACGAAAAAGCAGATACAATGGAAAAGTTATATGGAATGTAAATTATGTTAAAAGTAATAAAAACTATTTATTAAAAAAAAGTAATTTTCAGTGGCAGTTAGAGCACCAACCCTAAAGACCCTTTTTCTTCCTTATCTGTATATAACTTTATTAGATTTTAGTTTTATTTTAGATTTAATTTTAGTATGGAAGTCTGTGACAGTGCAGTCCTAAGCAGAATCACACCCTTCTACGTCCCCTGAGGTCAATGGGCTTAAGGGTGCCAGATTCCAGGTGGGACCTGGGTAGGGTTGCCAGGCCCCTGGGTTCCCTTGATTTTGTGGGCTCTTCCCACCAGCAGCCAGCTGGCCAGCAGGGGGAAACCCCACCCGCAAATGCCCCAAAACACAGCATGATGATGTAACTTGGAAGCGACATCATCATGCCACCAATGTCGGGGGGGTGATGCTCTAGTTTTTGGGCAAAACTCTATGGTAAAATCAGCTACAAGCCAGAGAGTTTTGCCCCAAAACTAGAGTGTCACTCCCTGACATCGGCGACATGATGATGTCATTTCCGGTTGACGTCACTGCACCCTGCGTGCCTGGACAAGACTCTTGGATTTCCCGTTGGCAGAAAGGTAGGATCTGGCAACCCTAGATCTGGGGATCCCCCAGAATTACAGCTCATCACCAGACTACAGAGATCACTTCCCCTGGAGAAAATGGATGCTTTGGAGAGGGGACTCTATGGCTTTGTTCCCCACTGAGCTCCCCCCCCCCAGGCTCCATCCCCAAATCTCCAAGAATTTTCCAACCTGGACTGGCAATCCTACTCCCTTCCCACTGCTGGTGGCCAGGGTGGACCTGGCAACCCTAGTTTAGAACGATGTAACTGTGTTCAGGACTGCTGTTATCAGCTGAGATGTGGCGGCCCACAATGCAGAACTAAACCAGGATACTAATTCAAGGTCTAGCAGCCAATTTATGGGTTCGAAGTTGTGAGTCTGTCCACTAATGGCAGAGTTGTACCAGCATTAATTAGTTCTGGGCACCACACCTTAAAAAGGATATTATAGCTTTGGAAAAAGTGCAGAAAAGGGCAACTCGAATGATAAAAGGGTTGGAACACTTTCCCTATGAGGAAAGGTTAAAGCGCTTAGGGCTCTTTAGCTTGGAGAAAAGACGACTAAGGGGTGACATGATCGAGGTTTATAAGATTATGCATGGGAAAGAACAGGTAAATAAAGAGGTACTTTTCTCCCTTTCTCACAATACAAGAACTCGTGGGCACTCCATGAAACTGCAGAGCGTTCGGGTTAGAACGGATAAAAGGAAGTACTTCTTCACCCAAAGAGTGATTAACACTTGGAATTCACTGCCACAGGAAGTGGTGGGTGCTACAAGCATGGACGGCTTCAAAAGGGAATTAGATAAGCATATGGAGCAGAGGTCCATCAGTGGCTATTAGCCACAAGGTATAGCTAGGGGCTCTGGGGCAAGTGATGCTCTGTCTTCTTGGTGCTTGGGGGGGGGTCAACAGTGGGAGGGCTTCTAATGTCCTGGCCCCACTGGTGGACCTCCTGATGGCACTGTTATTTCTGGCCACTGTGTGACACAGAGTGTTGGACTGGATGGGCCTTTGGCCTGATCCAACATTGGCGTCTCTTATGTTCTTATGTTCTTATGTTCATTAGCAGAACAGATCCACAGGATCCAACCCGATGCATTATTATTAGTTGATTTCTATTCTGCCTTCCTGTTGAAAAGACGTATCCAGGATACAATAAATAAAAACAACGAATACATATAAGTCATTAAAACTACAATAAAAACAAATAGGTAATTAATCATTAATATAAAAAACTTACTTCGCTTATAAAATGAGCACTTTAATTATTGCTCAAATGTCTTATTCCTAAATATTAAACCATGTTTAAAATACAAAAAAAAATGTATTTGTGAGATCCACAAGTGTACAGAAAGAGTCCAGGAAACAGCATCATTCATATTATCTGGTGAACTATGTAGACAAATCACTTTCTTTCCAAAGAATAGATGTTTGTTTCCCAGAATTCTAGAATAATGAACATTTCTTTTCAGGTCTCAGAAATCAAAGATGACTCTCGCATTTATCATAAAGTTTTTATTTTTCTTCCTGTACATTTTATTCTTTCTCTACAGCTCTAAAATGCTTGTTCCCAGTCTCTACAGATGAGTTGTTCACTTTGTTTCGAGTGTCTTGGGCAAGGTACCCCCTCCCAGTATTTCTTCCTCAGTCCTTAAGCAACAGAATTTTAAAAATAAACTCACATTCCCTGTTCAGAATAAAATATACAAAGCAAATGTTCTTAGTTTTCTAATTCTTTTAATTTAAACCTACAGAATCTGATTAGCATAGTGTCCAAAAGGGTTGGGAGAATGTTGTTTAAGCATTCCGCAGTATAGATGCAAGGCAAGAGTGACATTCATTTTGCGCACCTGTATTAGGTATTTTTATTACCCTCTCTCATTATTTTTAATAACTGCCACATTTCCGGGCATCTTACTGCTCCCCCCACACACCATGCATACATCTGTAAAAAGTCTATCACACCATTTTACCCACCTTCTTCTTGGCTGATTACTCCCACTGCAGTTTATACTGTCACAGAATTATGAATTTAGTGACAAGTTTCCAAACAGGCATCTGATCCACTGTAGCTCAAGCAGCCTTTGCGAAGAAAGTAAGCTGGTAAACATCATGATGGAATTACTGCTGCAGTATCTACTTGATACAAAGTCAAAATGAACTTTGCTTTCATGGAAATTCTGAGATAGCAGCAACAGTTTCCTCAGCAAAGCATGGCAAGCAGTGTCCCTCTAAGCTGAGTTAGTGTGAGCTAGCTCACAGTTTATTAGCCTCCGGCTCACACATTTTTGTCTTAGCTCAGGAAGGATGGCTCCAAAACAAACTAATTTATGCAGTAGCCAAATCACTCACTCACAGCTTTAATGCCAGCAGCTTACAAAGTTGAATATTTGCTCACAAGACTCCACAGCTTAGAGGGAGCATTGATGGCAAGCCATTAATTCCACACAAAATACACTGCTCCTCTCCCATGTTGAAAGAAAACTACATTTCATTTATGCTACACAGAATTAGCTAAGTGTAGGTCTCACAAGGGCATATTTTCCATTCAGTTATATGATTTTGTTTCTGGTTTCTGCACAAATTAACAGCACAAGACCTTAGGCCATTTTTTAAAATTTGACACAAAATACCTTCTCTCCTGTCTGGTCCTGATGCTAAAGAGACAAGAGAATTAGGGGAAAACTGGCTGTGATCAGCTGGCTTGCTCTCCTATTAAGTCCCTAAGAACTGTCATTGGCTAAACATCACTGTATTTTACAACAAGTCTCTGTCACCACAGAACTACAGTGTCACAAATACCTTAAGGCCAAACAACACGTAATGTGTATATTAGTTGCAAAAAGCAGCTGCGGTACAATATGGGAGGGGTACACTATGGATCAAGGCTGTGGTACTAAATGCTCCCTTCCCTTTACCATTTCCCCTGTTGGAATTGCCCTTCCCTGGGATGTTTTAAGCTCCCAGAGGGGAAAAAGAGAGGTACAATACGTGTACTTTTCTTCCCTCCTGGAAAACAAAGCAGCCAGAAGGGCTTTTTTCTGATTACCCCCTCCCTGGCTATTTTTTTTGCAACTAAAACGTGTCTCCAAGGTTCTAGTAGTTTGTCCCTTGAGGCACAACTTGAAATGTTGTCTTAGCAGCTGTGTGCAAAGTTGCCAAATTTCAGTCTTTGACTTAACATTTCAGGGCTTTACTTCAGGGATTCCAGAAAAGGAGTTTGATCTCAGGATAAGGGGCCAGAAACAAGGAAGCAAAGCGGTTTTCTGCTTCAGCTGCCCTGAACTAGCCTGGACAAATGGGATAAACATATGTTTAAATAAACAACTGGGATAAATAATATTTCCTGTTAGCTATACGCACTGTGTGTCTGAGGCTCCATCCCTTGGCGGTACTTCCTGCCCCATGAGGAGATGTCCCCTGTCAGATGCTACTAAGTACTGCCCTACTCCACCAGCCTCCGCATCCTGGCTTCTAGTTGCTGCAACTGAGCCTATTTTCTCCTTTTAAATGCTAATGAAGTAGGGAAGCCAGTTTTGAGTAACAAAACCAAGTGGAGACTGAAAATTCAACCTCCTCATTCTTCTCCAAGCAGCTTGGAGGCAAACTGAGGCTCCATGAGTCAGTGATTTACATTTTATGTATGGAAGTAGAAGACTTCGGCCCAATCTGCATTTGCTATGTAAAGCTGTTCCGTGCTGCTGTGGCGCCGGCTTCCCATATGGCTCAGTATAAAGCTCTCCTCTGCATCAGGATGCCAGTTGTTTAGGGAGAATGCATGAGAGAGGGGGGAGGAGTGGCCTCCCAGGGGCGCCAGTAGGGTGCTGCGCTGCAAGGAGAAAACGGCACCTGTGACCCACCCCCACCCGCAATATGATCGCGGAAAAATGTTCCCTGGCTGCTTTTAAACGCAGATGACTGGATTTTCAGCTAACATGTTTCCTTTGTGGCAATTTGTGTATCTCCTCAGAAAAGATGGGGGGGGGGGATTCAGCTCCAGTTGTCTGCTTTTTGCTCACAGCGGCTCAACAGTGGGGAGGACCAGTTGTACCCCCTTAAAACCACATTCAGATAAGGCAGTGAGACGCCGTTGTGACCTCAGAGTCACTACTAAATGTCAATAAAATGATGCGGACAGCCGATGCTGAAATGGAACAACAGGAGAGTGGACGTGGCATGAAATGCAGACAGAAATTTGTGAGATGATGTGAGATCATTGGCACAATGGTGGGAAATACCAATGCAAATTGGACCTTCATCTTGTCTGTCTGAGCCTGCAACTCTAGGTTTGGTTGCGATAATGTGAATGTGGTGGTTGAGGTCATTCAGAGAGCAGAATAGTTGAGGTTCTGCTAAATCCTTCTGCTGACTTTATCCTATATGCTTCCAGGCTCTGTCTTCTACCATGCCCTCCCCTCAGTGGGTTTGCTTCCATCTATGGGAAAGTGGGTGAAAATTAGAGTGGGTGGCACTGATGGGTAAAGAAGTCCCTCCCATCCCTGATCTTCCCCTTCTGCATTACAATGCAGCTATGAGTTTATAAAACCAATGTTTGCTGAGGCATAATCTTCGTGGGGGCGGCGGGGCTTCAGCCCCCACCGAAATTTTCAGGAAGGTGCTCAGCCTCCCCCGGGAGCCACCCTTGCTCCTAGCAAAGCAATGCCTCTGGCCCAGCCCCAGCCCCCCCCCCCCCGGGAAATTGGAAAGTCTACACCCAGCCTCAGGATTAAACGAAACATGCCAAGCAGGGGGAAGGGAGGCAACATGGACTCACAGGGGCATCTCAGTCCCTCTTCTTTCTCTCCCCCTGCCTGCCTCTGTAGCTTCTATTTTTCCCAGCCATCAACTTACTTTTATCTGCCCCCTCCATCTTCAGCTTTCCCCCCACTCCCTGTAATTCCATCCCCTTTTATTGTCTCCTCCATGCCTATTTTTCTATTCTTCCCCCCCCTTCAGCTTCACCTTCTCTGTTTTCCCTGCTTCCTTCTCTCCCTCCCATCTTTTATGCTTCTCAGTCCCCTCCCCAAAAGGCTGCCTCGGAAAGCATCTGCTGTGCTCATTGCTGCAAGATCCTCTGCTGTGTTTGCTGCTACAAGAGATCCATCTTGAGACACAACTCATGGTGATTGCTGTCCATGCCCTGTGCTTGTTCACAGTGTTATATGTACACATGCATTCAGGCTTGGAGGGAGGGGTGTGCAGATGAAAGGGGGGGCTGGCAACAATTTCTGTAGTGAAACTGTGCAGAGGGTGGAAGTGTTAAACTCTCTCTGCTCTCCCCAGGCAACCACGATCTCAATTATGGGCCCATGCAGTAGTAACTAAGTTCAAAAAGATTCTGGAAAGCTCTAGTCACATCTCTCCGGCTCTCTCGTCTGTTCTGTTTTGACCTTTGGTCTGAAATGTTTGCAGTTCTGGTTTTCCCATCTTTTTTTTTCTACAGGCTGCTAGTGGACTGCACATACCCCCCCCCCAAGAATAGTCAGAGTGACAGGCTAAAGGAGCCTCTTCTATCGTGGCATTATGTCCTCAGATGACTTATTTGCAAGCAACAGGCACCGTACAGGAAATGCTTTGAGGGAACACTGAATGCAGCAATCGTTTAATGTATCAAAGGTTCATCTCTCTGGAATGAGATAACAGCTATACAGTTCTTAATTAAGGCAGACTGAGATGCTTCTGTCACATGGGCAGATAATCTCTCCCGTCGCCTTAAGTCTTTAAGGGTTGGAGGGAAAGCCTGACTGCCTCTTCTGTCCAGGTGGGGCAGCCCTGTTGGTCTGAAGCAATGGAACAGAGCTTGAGTCCGGTGGCACCTTTAAGACCAACAAAGTTTTATTCTGGATATTCTGCACACAAAAGCTTATGCCCAGAATGAAACTTTGTTGGTCTTAAAAAGTGACACTGGACGCAAACTTTGTTCTCTGGCTTCTTCTGTGTTATAGTAGCGGGACTGAGAGAGGCTTGGTTCACTCCTTCAGTGCTATCATCCATCTTCCCCTGATCCTGGAGAGGTGTTGTCCAGGGATGGGCTGCAACAGACAGAGAAGGGCGGGTTTTGGCTGGGCTGGCTTGGCAGCAGTAGGCTGACCTAGGATATTGCCTGGCAACTGTTGGACTGGCAGCAATAAAAGAATGACTGTAGGCAGCTAGTCAATACAGAGGCTCTTCACTGAAACCTGTCTTCTTGCGGCACCCCAAGGGATTCAGAGCAAGGCAAAAAGTACTTCAGCCAGCCAGGCTCCTCCTTGCCACACCGAGGAGGGGCCACAGCTCAGTGGTAGAGGGCCTGCTTTGTATGCAGAAGGTCCTGGGTTTAATTCCTGGCATCCCCAGTGAAGAAAGATCACGTAATAGGTGATGTGAAAGAACATTTTGATTATAAATCCTATAGCATCTCTCTCCACCACTTCAAAATAACCCATGTCATGTCTTAAAATAAAAATGTGTGGTTTAAAAATAAAAATAGAGCTTCTCTGAGCTTGTGGCTTAAGCAGAACCTACAGACTGACTTTGATCAATGCATTTTATTTTGATTCCTTTATGTGTCAGTCATGCTGTGGCTTACATAAATGATTTGTGTTTGTTTTCACAGTACCTGAAAAACAGTAAACCGATCTCCAAGAAAATTTTGGTTCTAGACCATCTTTTTTTGGGGGGAGGCACAGATAAGCATAGTTTAGGCATCACACAAAACCACCATTTAATTATAGTAAATTACATTAGCTATGATTAGTATGATCGTGAATGCAGGCTACTCCACTAACCTTTGTACCGTAATTCCATAGTTGGACTACTGGAATACACTCCACTGGGGGGGGGGGGGGTTCTTGAAGAAAACAGGAAACTGTGACTGGTTCGGAAAGGGCAGCTTGATGGTTGCCAGGGGGCCGACAGGAATGCATTTGGCTTGTTTTAAAACTGTAGCTACATTGGCTGCGGTTCATTTTTGAGTTCAATTCACTGTGCTGGCTATGACCTTTAAAGCCCTTTGTGGCCTATGACCTACATATCTGAAGGACCGTCTCTCCCTATATGGATTTGAAATGAAATGAAAACATGTGGTTCTTTGACATGCCACCTGTGGCTCTTCTGAGCACCATTCCCCAATATGGCATCTCCCCCAAGTTCCAGGATAGTGGGCACAGTCCTTGCCCAATGGGACATGATCAGAAGTTGGCTCCCACTTTAAAACAGCTATCACCCTTGGAATGAGTACACTGCAAGGCTCTCTGAGGTGCACTGAGAAGAAAATGAAGGGGCGCACCAGCTGGAGCAGAGAAGCAAAGAAAAAACAATGGTGTAGAGGGAAGAAAATTTTATTCCAAAACAGTTATAACTCCTATGCATTTCATGTTAAGCTTCCTCAGGGGGACCTGTGGAATATAAATGCAGCAATGGTCCCACTACTGAAGTTAGTTTTTTTGTCTCGCTTCTGAGACGCGGGCATGATGCTAGGGGTGGAAGTAAAAGTGGCTCTTTTGGTTGAGCCTAACTGCCTATGTGGCTTCCTGTCAACTGTGGCGTGAGAACCACTGGCTTAAGGGTTTAGAATTAACTGTGGTTTTGCACAGCATTCTAACTTACTCATAGTACTATTACCACTAAGTAGGCTGGGGTTCCCACCAAGTCTCTGTGAGGGAGGTGGGTCAAAAGAGGTGATGAAACTAGCATTTGTTGAAGCAAATCATGATTAGAGTGATTGTCTATGAGCTGAGTCCTGGTTCCAGAGAGTAGCCGTAGTTAAAGTGTTGTATTTAAAGATAACAGGGGAATAAGAGCCATCAGATAGTTCCACTGCTTTCATCCAAACAAGAAGAGCCTGCTCTAATCATATAGAAACTCTTGTCAATCTGACAGTTCCACTGCCCTGCCTTTGCCTTCCCTTTCTACTGTCTCTTTGAGACATTGCCTCCTAATTTAATGACAGGCTTATGTTGCATGGGAAAGAAGACCATGGAGGGAAACAAGAAGGCACACAGTGTGCTGGATTCCTGCCTCTCACCTCTGCTAGCTTTGCTTTCCCTCAAAATGAAAGCAACATTCAGTCCCTATCCAATTGTGTAGGTTTATAAGTTTTGCTTCACAATTAAGTGGGGTAGAAATTGGCTAAGGTTTTTTTCCCCTAAGACGTTTCCCAGGATTTATTCAACCTATCAGAGCATGTGCTACACAGTGTGACTCCATGTAGCTGCTTCCCTGAATACAATTAGACACACAATTTTTAATTGTTTCAGTAGACTGGGGATGGTGGCGGTGGTCCTACTGCCTTGTTCAAAGAGCAGTTAACTGAAAAAAACTAAAGCCTTAATTAGGCCAAATGATGTCTGTGTGGCAAAGGAGCTGAATATTCTGGGAAATGCCCAGGTCAACTGAAAGGTAGTTAGTTTTCTGGAGAGCCCAATATATGAAAATGTTTTTCACCCTAGGAAGCAAATTATTCTGTGTTGCCACATGTGGGAAATGTTCAGGCTGAAATCTTCATAAGCCTAATGTGGGGAAAGTTTCAGACCAATTTCCCACAAGCCGCTGCTCCGCCCTCGCTCTTCCCTTTACCCCAATCATATGTGTCAATTTCCCATTATTTGTGGCGTGGCCACATTTTGCTTTTTGAGGATTGAGTAGATGCAGGGAAAATCAGGCGAAGCTGCGGGGGAAAATGCAGCCACGCAGCAAATACTGGGAAATTGACACATATGATCGGGGTAAAGGGAAGAGCGAGGGTGGAGCAGCGGCTTGTGGGAAATTGGTCTCAGTGTAACCTTTCTGATTTATATTTCAGATCTAAAGGACTGAAGAGGGATAATGCTCAGGCAGGTTTAAACTCCACAACTCTTTACAACAGGAAAAGCAATACTTTACTATGGAAGGCCAAAGGGTAGAAAGGCATAATATCCAGGTATTCGTAACCATTCTCCTCCCAAGAACATGATTGGGGGGGGCATTCTTGTTGGCAGAGTTTAAACATGCAGAGGAACAAAGCACCAAGTGTTTAAAGAATAGTTTATTACAGAAGAAATAAACTCTGATAGAACAGAGAAGAGGGAGAGAGGCTTAACCAGGGGTCATTTCGTAGAAAAAGAGGTGCAGCTCATTAGCATAACTCATTAGCATATCTTATTTACATATGCCACACCCTGTGACATCACCGGAAGTGTATCAGAAGGCAACACCCACCGCTCAGGCTCCACTGGACTGTTTTGGATTGCTAGCTATTGGGGGGGATGTGGACGTGGCAGATCTGTCCTAACAGAGGAGGGAGAGCTTTTACCTGAATAAAACTTGGTCTTAAAGGTGCCACTGGACTGTTTTGGACCGGGGGGCCGGGGGGGCTCTGCAACTTACCTGGCTGCTTCTTGCTCTGACTAAGGGCTGCTGGGAGCAGGGGGTGGGGCTTGTTGCATGTGCCCGCCCCCTGGGCTCTTTACTGCCGGAGCTCCGCTCCTGTGCGCTCCTGCAGGAAATGACTCCTGGGCTTAACTAAATAACTAACTGCTTTGAGAGACAGAAATGAAGGGGGAGGGCTCAGTTGGAGCAGGAAGTCTCCAAAGAGCCAATCAGGAGAAAGAAAGGGCATAATTTGAAATTGTGGAAAGTCCCTAATCTAGCTATGCTAACTAGCAGTCCTTCAACTGTCCCCCATAGGCTGTTCTTCTGATCTTCTTCAAGTTGGTGCACTATAGACCTTGTATATTCCAACTATTCTAAGCTGTCAAAGCAGACGGGGAAGCTGCAAAAACAGAAATCTTTGCACCCGCTTAAAAAAACTCCAGTGGATCTAAGCCACTTGCTTTACCTTTCATATTATTGTTAGTCACTTTTTGCGTCAGCAAACATAACATAATTTTCTAACTGCTCAAGTATTTGTTTGGAAATGCACACATTGTGTCTGGTTGCAAGTTAAAGGAAAAAAAGCTCTACGTCCAGATCTTAATCACTTCTTTGAATGTCCCATTGACTTCAAAAAGGAACTATTGCCACAAAAGCTGTCATTCGTCTGCCAAATACATGTAAAAATCAGGCATGAATCCTGTCAGCACAAGAGGTTCCTTTGTAATGAGACACTGGCCCTTTCTCCACATGTCTTTTCCCTTGGTTTCTCAGCGCATCTCAATCTTCCAATCTGCATTCTCTCCTGGTTTCACTGCCACTTTGTGTCGGGGCTTCTTCTTGGTTCTGCATTTATTTTAGGGGGATCAGCATTCAAACTGCTTCCAGCTCACTGTTGAACTACACTTCCCAAAAATGCTTTTGCCACGAATCTTTGTTCTGCTCCATTTTGAAATCGATACTACTATTTAAAGTAGAATTGTCTCTGTAAATCTTTAAATTCCACCCAACTGCCCTCCCTGTTTTAGCATCTTTCTCTTTGGACTATGTTAGGCCCCCAATTTATATGATAACAGGTTTCCTCATGGGCAATTGCTGAGGATTTACATTTGTTTAAAGTCTGCAGCGGTTTGTAGGATAGGAGAGCTACTGGAAAAACCAGTTTATCAAGAAGCACTTCTAAGCCAAACAGGTCACCAACATTCCGTCAAAACAAAAACGGATGCATGCTTTGCATTTTGATTTGATACTAAGCATTGATAATTATACATTATCCCTGGAATATTCCCATTACATATGCTAGCGAACATTGCCCTGTTAACACTGAAGTGCCTCATCTACCCAATGTCATTCTGATTTTCCTGGAAGAATTCTTCCCACCAGCCAGGGCTCTGTGGAAAGGAAGAGAGAACATGACATTGAAGGGAAGGGATTTCCTGCTGGCGATTTGGCTACTCCTCCAAAGGATAAGTGCAATCAGGGTTCAAAACACACTTTCTTCCATGAGTATGCAGAAAACATAATCCACAAAGACTTGAGTTCCAGCATGAAGTGCCAAAGAATAATTACATGTGTAGAATGAAAGGAAATTTTTCGAATCAAAGGCATACCACCATGAGTTATGGGGAAATTAAGAGTAAAGACTGAACGCAGAAAGGCCCACTGTTAAGGTGGCTTTGGAAATGGCTGCGTGCACAGCTGGCTCAGTCCACTACCTCTTTTACACGCCTTGATTACCAAAATGTATTCTTGTCATAGTTTCACACTGAGTGTGGGAGAGGTCACATTTTGGCTTTTTAGCCAACACGGTTTAGTTATTTTCACAATCAACATGGCCAAACATGAATAACAGAAGGATTAATCTCCAGTACTGTAAATATAAGAATGGCCATGTTTTCCCTCTGCTTTTAGGAAAGCTGTATATTCATGACCTGAAACATTTTCTTCTCCTCCTTCCTTTAGTTTTTTAAACATCCAGCCACATAAAGAGTTCTGGGGAGGAGAACTCAGAAGCTTGCACACTATTTTGTGTCATCTTGGTTGGTCTTAAAAGTAGGTTTTGTTGGGGTAGTTTTCTCTCAACCAGCATGGTTACCTGGAAATTCTATCCTCAATCTATTAGAGGTTTAGAGCTTCTTGGAGCTTGTCCAGATGGTACACCCCCCCCTTCTGCCTCACTTTATTTTGCAAGTCCTACCATAATGCAAACTCTGATGTGTTGTCAGTGGTTCTATGTTCCTTTTCCCATTTAATAGACTCAGAAAAGCCTTGTTGCCAGGTGATGACCTTGCTATTGAGAGTGGGGTATTTATACTCTAGTACTGAATAACTGGATTTCCAAAGTCTATGAAAGTCATAGGAAAAGGTAAATAATCCCAAAGGCAGAACAATGGAAATGGTAGGGCATTTTAAAAAACTTTCTCAAAGGAGCAGATAAGATAGACTTGATCATCATTACAATGATGCTGCAGGCACTATTCAGTAGTTTCCCAGGAGACTAGCACAACTATGATTCAGAAAACAACTATCATCCCTCACAATAGCTGCTGTTGCACTGGGGACCTGGCACTTTCCCCGCATTTCAGTGTTGGAGTTTGAGCGCAGAGCAAATGCTGTTCCCAAGGAGTGGATATGCTAACAAGAGATGCATTGCTGCGGATTCACTGCCAGGAACTGGTGACACGTGTGTATTTTCCACGCAAAGACACTGCCATCCAGTAAATGTTCTAAAGAAAGATATATTGAATGCAGTTTCCAAAATAAGAGAAGAGAAAATGGAATCAGGAATGATGGTGGAGGATTGATTTTGCTTTATACAGCCATGAAAGAAGATAGCCATACTGTGTGCCTGTCAAGGAAACAGATGAAATGGTTTGCTGGAGAGTTTGGAGCTCTCCTTTTTACATAGGGTCTTGAACATATCCCCCACAATGGTGCTCTGTAGCAACAGATATTACTCCAGCTGCTCTAATTGCTACACAGAGGAGCCATGCAGAGTGGAAATGGTTTCTCTCTAAGCAAGTAGCAGACCTCCCTTCTAAACCCTCTTGGTGAAAGTCTTCTCTTCCACTCACTCCTCTTAGGACTGTTACACTGAAGAACAGTTATGCATATGAGTTTTGGGAACTTGCAGATTCTCACTGGTAATGCATGCTTGAGTACTAGAAGGTATTTTTTTAATGATAATGGATGGAGAAGGAAATGCCACAAAGGAAACGTAAATATTACTTCTAGTTTGGTCACTTTGCTATTAGGTTGAGGTAGTTGTGAAATTTAAAACTTATTACTGTTAGGTGATCATTTACTTACTTTCTCGTCATATCAGGTGCTGGGACACGGCTCCAAAGAGGGAAACCAGTATGAGATGCTAATTTTGACCCCAGCCAATGTTCACAAGGTCAAGTAGCTGGAAACTAGTCACTTTGAAAACAGCCTTTGTTTCTGTGATAAATGGCTTTTCCTACTGTGGTTTCTTTTAAACATTTGCTGAATGTATCACACAAAAAGACATATTGGCCATTAATATAAGTGAAAAGTAAATGCTTTAGTCAGAGAAAGAGATTTTACAAGCACCTTAAACATACCAAAGAGCATTTTTGCATGGCAATCACTTTGAAGTACATATATCCTAGGAGTATGATTTCTAGGATATGTGTATTTCAAAAACATTGCCATGCAAAAGTACATGATTTGAACTGCTTGCCTTAATGGAGGAAGTTTGGTTTTATGGAGGACTTGGGGTATCAACATCAAAAAGTGGATTAGAAAAGGCTTTTCTGTCATGTTCCCCCCCCCCCCCAATTGCTAACTCATGCGCAAGAAGTGGACAGGGTGACTTAGCAACCAACAGAAACCCATGTCAAGAAGAGAAGCAGGAAAGGCTAATGGCAAACTGCCATGGGTGGAAAAGATAATGAACAGAAACCTTCACGAGGCCAGGTAATTGCTGCCTATTCTCGGCAGGATTCAGATTAATTCAGGTTCCAACCAGGTCAGGCTTCATGCTGGTACTTTGCTTTTTTTCTGTCAGTTTTCTGTGTGATGCTGATCTTTGAGAAAACAACTGGGATTTTGCTAGTTTATAGTGCTGTGTTGAGTACATGGGGAAACAGTATGTAGCACTTTCACCAGACAAGTTGTTTTTTGAAACTATCGATGAATAGTGCAGCAAATTATCCTTACATATCTGTTGCAGGGAGATAGTATTTTCCCAGCACTCAAAACAACAACATTTTGTTGCTGGAAAAATGTGATATTCTCTGTTCATATCTCTATGAATCTAGTCCCTAAGCTTGATCTCTGAACCCTGGAAGTCCAGTCTGATTCCTCTAAACAACCATGAGTTTAACCTATCAAAGTCTTAGCTATGACAGACAAAACAAGACTTTTGCATTGCTTCTTCTTGATTTCATTATCTTTTTTCTAAGAGTGATTGTATTTTCCCTTTTGTCCTTGGTTTTTCCCTGTTGGATATTTTTGGAGGTTCGTCTGTTACCCAAAGGGGAGGTCTCCTAATTATTTGGGGGATTTCTCCACCCGCTTTTAAGGGGATTTTTCCCTTAGAGAAGCTCTCAGAAATAAACCAGGCTGTTGCTTAACTAAGAAAGGTTCTTTAATTGAAAGGGGAAATAATAAAATAATGCATATATACAGAAATAAATGCACACTGGAAAGCAAACACGCAGGCTAACAGAAATATAGGAAGGAGCAGGAATTCAGAAGGGATTTAAAAGAATTATAGATACCAGTCCAGAAGATCAGAGGTCCGTGGAGAAGAGATCGTGAGACAAACCAGCGTATCATGGGAAGTACATATCAGGAGGAATATTAGATTCCCCTTTCTTTCACCTCTCACGGCCCTGAGCTGAATTGGGCCTCCAGTGTAGTTCCAGTGAGCATTGTAAAAAATACTTGAAGGACTCAATCACAATTCAATCACAGATCTTGCAGCATTTGTTTTGGCCCTAAGCTTGGTTGCACAATAGCCATTTAGTCTGCAATGGCCCTGATTTGTTACTCAACTTTTATGAAACAGATGACATTGTAATCAGCCAGCTACATTCCAGTAGTGTGTGTGATTTTTCTAGACTGGCGTGATGATTTATAGTGATCTTTTTCAATACCAAGTGCCCTATCGGGACAATGAGTGTACAGTGGAGACTACCCAGGACTACTGTCCCTCTAAATCTCAATTCCATCTGTCTCCTTCCAGTTTGATTACTTCCTGTGGGATGCGTGGCTCATGAATCAACTGTAAATTACCAGTACTTTTTCCTCCTATCATTTATTCATTAAGCAGTTATACCTCATCTTTTCTCTTGGCTCAAACTCTATCCTCTTGGCTTCCCCATTGTAAGGGGAAGGAAGGGGCCCGATGAATAGTGCTATTCTAAGAACAATTTCCAAGGAATAAGTCCCATGGAATAGTAGGATTCTAAATAGATCTGTTTAGGATTGTTCTTTAAATATTGTTTTGCACATGGTAGTTTGTCAATGCCATTAATCTTTTTTTTATCACCATTTTGTAATTCTACTCTTAAGATCATCAAAAATATAAATATAATAGGCCCATTAATACTGTTAGTCAAATTAAAAATTAATAAAGATTAACACATATACAAAAATTTACACAGTAGATTAAAAACTGATATTGGCCGTCACAATAATTTCAATTATCATTGATAATGTACAATGACAGCCAAAGGTGACAAATATTGACCCTAACCAGACATGTTTGACCTTAATTGGCTTTCCTCAGTGATCACTATTTGCTCCTTCCTTCCTTTAACTTTTCTGACCAAGCAAGAAAGGTAATTTCAGTTGTTACACAACTGAATAATTACTATAGGAATAAGTGTACCTGACCCTGGCTATGAATTCTCAAGAATGAGGCTTTTGATCAATATCCTTCCCTTAGTCATCTTACACACACACACACACACACACACACACACACACACACACACACACACACACACACAATTCTCCTAACACGTTGGCCATTTCCAGCTCTCCCATCAGCTGTGCTGTGCGCTCCATCAGCCATTGGCCCATCAACCACCACTCAAGAGTAATCACGTGCCTTAGGCTTGGTGCTGAGTCCACTCCTCTTCCCCACTCACTGCTGCCTTAGCCACTGTTCCCTGTCAGAATAACTGCCAAAATGGCTGTCTCTCCTGACAAAGACACTTCTCCTGCTTGGCTCCTGTGGGACTAACTTTTCTCTCAGTGGCTGTTCCTAGGCAACCAAGCTTGGTTCTGTCAGTAAAAAGGCAAAGCCAGGAGGTCCTTTCCAGGCCTTTGTGGGGAACTCACTGGGGCCAGTCCTGACTAGGATTGCCAGCTCCAGGTTTGGAAATTCCTGGAGATTTTGTGGTGTGGTCTATGGAAGCCAAGGTTTGAGGAGGGGAGAGGCCTCAGCTGAACAGAATGCCATAGAGTCCACCCTCCAAAGCAGTTATTTTCTCCAAGGGGAGAGAGAGAGAGAGATCTGTTGTCTGGGTTCACTTGTGATACCAGGTGATACCACAGCCAGTATGGCATTGCAGTTAACACTTCAGAGCAGGGTCTGCCAAATCGAGGTTCTTGCTGTGGAAGCTGAGTGGGTGATTTTGGACCAGTCACAGACTCTCAGCCTAACCTACCTCACAGGGTTGTTGTGCAGAACAAAAGGGGGAGAGAATGATGTAAGCTGCTTTGGTCTGTACTTTTCCTCCTGGGGAACCACTGTTGCCAGGTGAGGGCTGGAGATCACTCAGAATTACAGCTGCTGTCCCCTGGAGAAAATAGTGGACTCCGTGTCCTTATACTCTGCTGAGATGGCCCACCATGACAGCCAATGTGATGTAGCAGTCAGGGCTTCAGAGCAGGGTAGAGGCTGAAGGTTTGGGGGGGGGAGATGGAAAGCTGAAGTTAGAGGGGCAGATAAAGGTAGGTAGATGATTGGCTGGAAAGGAGATAGGCTTGCCAACTCCAGGTTGGGAAATTCCTGGAGATTTGAGGGGTGGAGCCTGGAGAGGGTGGGGTTTGAGGAGGGGTGGGACCTCAGTGTTGGATCCCCAAGCATCGAGAATAAATCCACGTTTTAAG
>NW_015170283.1:90487-93627 GCF_001447785.1 Gekko japonicus | reverse complement strand
GGGACCTGCTGCGCTGGAACTCCCGGTGCTTGCAGCGGTGGTCCCGTCAGCGGTTGAGCAGGCATCGGCGGCGCGGGAAGTCCCGGTGCAGGAGCAACTTGTTGCTGCGCGGCGTGTGCGTCAAGGAAATTAGCCATTCGAACGTCCATCATTCCCGGCAGACCTTCCATCACATCCTGGAATGCCCGCAACAAGTCTCTCACCGAGTCTTCCAGTTCTGCTAGTCGTTCCCCGGTGGTTTCTTCCGGGATGGGGTCCCGAGGGCGGTAGTCCGGGGGTGGGTCATAGTCCTCTTCCGTTGGGAAGACTCCGGTGCCCTCCTCATCTCCTGCGTGGCCCCGCGGTCCCGACGGCTCGAACATCCACTCCTCGAGGTCCCGCTCGGGGCTCCCCTTCTCCGAGGTAGCCCCCGGCTCCGGGAACAATCCCTTGTCAAATAGACTCTCACGTAATCCGCTCCCCCGACGGGAGTACACCTCACGGGTGCCCTGGGTGTTGTACATAGTCCAATCATCCTGCTGGTGAGTCTTCCGCGGACCCCATTGCGAAGGGGTCGGAGGCGGCCAAGACAGATGTGCAGGCAGGCGGGGAATCGCTCCCCCCACGGCACCCTCCAACGAGGCTGCAGTCGTGAACACCAAAGACGCGGAGGTTTGTGGGACCGATCCAGAGTCCCCCTCCGTGGTAGGTAGGTTTCCCTCAATTCCGCTCATGATCTCGCCAGATTCGGAACGATAGGAAAAAGAGAGTTCTAACAATATGTTGGATCCTCAAGCATCGAGAATAAATCCACGTTTTAAGAAAAGCAAAATTTATTTCAAAGCGTTGACGACATACTCAAACACGTTCTTTGTTAGAACTGGGGATACACAGTTAGATCAAGCATAATAAAGGAACTTCAAAGAGATACAGGTCCAATGAATAACTTTCCCGCTGGCGGGCTAATGAAACGGTTGCGCGCCCAGTCCATGGGAACCAGGCAGGATATTAGACATAACACAGGTGCAGTATTCATGGGAAAAGCAATAGCCAAGCATTACAGCATCTTCTCCCCCACACAACCTCCAGCAGTTATCTTTTGCATTCCAACGCAGGAGTAGGATGATAGAAACCAAGCCGGGTGCAACAGGGAAAGGATATGTACACAAAGGTCACAGAAAACAGAATGGCAGCTTGCTGACACTCAGACAGGTACAATGCCATAGACTCTACCCTCCAAACCAGCCATTTCCCCATTGTTGCCAATCTCCAGGTGAGAGCTGGAGATCACTCAGAATTACAGCTGGTCTTCAGATGGCAGAGATCAGTTCCCCTGGAGAAAACGGTGGACTCTGTGTCATTATATGCTGCTGAGGTCACCACAGCAAATTGATGCTGATTGCCCAAGGCCAGGTCACTCACCCAGAGCCTCTTTCTAGAGCTCGTTGTATTTAGTTCCACAACAGAACTTATTCCTAGTAGACAATAATTATCAGAATAACTTTATCTTGGTCAGTTTATGATAAATTAATGTTATATTATTATGTCAGGAGCCATGTTATAATGTTGTTAATTTGACCATGGAGGAAGGCCAATTGGGCTTAAAGGCATCTGGTCAGGGTCAATATTTGTCACCTTTAGATGTCATTGTATATTATCCATGATAACTGAAGCTATTGTGGAAGGCCAATATCTGTTTTTAATCTACTGTGTAATAAATACATGTTTTATATATTTGTTAATATTTATTAATTGTTAATCTGACTAACAGGATCATTGTGTGTATACGTTTATATTTTCTTCACCTTCGGGTACTTAATTCAATTTGGTTTGGGTTAATTTTATTTCCCCCTTTTTAGTTTTCTATTAAAATCATCAACAATAAAACCAAACAAGTTATGAGCAGTGACTTTGACTGGCTATAAAAACTCTTTACTTAAAGTCCCCAAAGGAATAAAACATGATCAAAATGATTATGAATGTTGCAGGCACCTGAAAATGGGAAATACTCTGAAAACAATGGGACAAAAGAGGAATGGAGGGGAGAAGCAGAACCTTTACTGAAGGGGACCAAGAAGACATATAAAATGATTTTGCGCACAGGGATGGATTTTGGGGGGGAGTAGAAAAGCACATTATTACAACTCTTGTCTCAATTCTGCTTGCAGCTGAATGCAGAAAAGGATTGACTCAGTAGTGCAAAAAGGCTGTAATGTTAGTTTCTGCATGTGGGCCAAAAGCCCCACATAAAACCACAGTTTTAAAGAGGGAAACATGATGATTGAGCCACTTTCTTTGCCAACTCTCCTTCCTCTTTGTAAAACTTTGTAACATTGTAAGTGGTTTGCAAATGCTATATACCCTTCAGGAAATGTTTTAAACTTGTAAGCAACTTCCACATTACATTTCTATTCTCCTCTTTCCCGATATAAAATATATATTGTAATAAACTAACAAAGTAGAGCACTAGGATGAAGTGTCCCAGCATGCCAAGATAAGGCTTTCTGAAAAGGAACAGGAGAGACTTTGAGGAAGTTGGCCCTACTCCAGATTACGTCACCTGAGAAAATCACACAGCAGCATGTGTACATTGTTCACTTGGCTGAGTTCTACTAGTAGCTTTCCTCCCTCCTTTGTGCTGCAGTCAAAGTCAGACTGGGGACTTCTCCTTTCCTGTTTTCTATCGTCCTTCCTGGTGCACGCCTTGTGAAAGGGTTTTTCTCATAATAACTTTGTGTTGCAATAAAAGGGAAAAAATGTTAACAGGTCAAATAGAAATCCCACAAATTCTAAAACCTATCAAATGCACAAAGAACTAGCTGGACTCTGTCACTATCATTTTTTTTTTTTTAAGTCCCTCACTTTTTCTCTATTGCCCCATATAAAAAAGGGCAGGGTAGGAGAAATGGAACCTGGCCAGTTTATACAAGCTGAGTGTCTGACCCAGCAAAATGATCTACAGACTTTAGCCTGAGGCTTTAAGTCCTTTATCATGGTTCCAAAGAAATTTCACAAATAAATTACCAACGTAAGTGTACACAGTCAATGGAACATTAGTAAGCCCTTTGTTACTAAGTTTAACAATTCCACAGATTAATCTTAAATGACAGATACCACCAGGTCATATCTTCCCAAGAAATAAATATATATATATATATATA
>NW_015170283.1:71537-90399 GCF_001447785.1 Gekko japonicus | reverse complement strand
TATATATATATATGTGAATCCTTCCTTAGAAAATCTCCAAAGACAACTTTAAAAGACTCTGACTTAGATCCATGAATGAAGTGGAATTTGCAGAGTGGAGGTTTCCTGATTTCCCCTCCAGCTGAAGCTCACTGAGCCCCTCAACATTCTGCTCCTGAGGATCAGGGGACCTCGTGAACAACACAGAGGACAAATTGGGGGTCTGCAGTTGGAGGAGGGAATGTGCAGAATGGTCCCCTGAAGACATAGATGCCCTTCTGTTGTTGGAAGTGGACCATAGGATCCTTTCATTTGTTTGGTGTAGTGGTTAAGTGCGCGGACTCTAATCTGGGAGAACCGGGTTTGATTCCCACTCCTCCACTTGCACCTGCTGGATGACCTTGGGCAAGCTGTTCTTGAAAAACAGCAGTTTCTGTCAGAGCTCTCTCAGCCCCAAAGGGTGTCTGTTTTGGGGAGGGGAAGGGAAAGGAGTTTGTAAGCCACTCTGAGACTCCCTTGGGTAGTGAAGGGCGGGGTATAAATCCAATCTCTTCTTCTCTTCTTCTCCTTCTTAGTATTTCTTCTCAGCCATTATCAAAGAAAATGCTAATGGGTACATAGGAAATGGCTACACAAATGCTCAGATAATTCTGAAAATATGGACTGTCCAGAAGAAATCAGTTAAATGTCAAATAATACTCCAACCTGTCCTAACAATTAGGGATGGTTTGGATGGTTGAACCCTGCTGGTTCAGGTACAAGCAGATGTAGCTCTCCAAACCATCCTTGATCCTGGAGTAGCAGAATCAGTTTCATTTGCTGCAAATGGAGAAGCGACTGCAAGGCAAAGGAAATCAATGGCCCTTTCTGCACTGTGTTTTTTTAAATTATTATATTTTATTTTATTAGATATTGAACAGTACATAGAAACAGGAGGAGTCAAACAAAGCAAAAAATACAATAACATTAGAACAGGTTTAACAAGTTAAAACACGTAAAAAGAAATGAGAGAGTGACCGATTACCACAACAGGAGCCAGGTCAACGTAGAACACGTAAGAGACAAGGCTATCAAGTTCAAAATTAATAAAACACCATTCACGCACTCAGTGAAGAGCTACTAAAGGCATAAAATTGTTTTTCTCTTTCAGGGAGCTTACATTGTTACAGGTCTGAAACTTAAATTCCATAAAGGGTAGCCATTTTTTGAGTAAGCTAGTAGAACGAGCTGAATCCACTTTTTTTTCCTGAAATAGTATCAGTAATTTTAACTAACATAAAACAATCCCATATCTTTAGGTATCATTGTTGCACCTTGGGGGGATCTGCCCTTCCTGCACTGTTGGTTCCCCCTGGTTTCTGTGTGCATCCCCGTCACCTTTAAAATTTTGTTCCACATTTCATCGTGCTCTCACCTCAACTGTCCATTGGGTTTTCTTTTTATTTCTGCATTAGTTTTCGCACATTCAGCTGTCTGGTCAATGTCCCTTCGCTGTATCCCTGGCTTTTCTGAAAGTGGTTTTGCCACAGATTTTTCATTTGTTCTGCATCCAAGTAGGAGAAAATTTATAAGCAGATGGTTTACATCGAGTATTTAAACTCTACCCATTTCCCTCTCCTGTTCCCTGTGCCTCCACAAGGTTGGATGTTCACTGTTCTCTCTCATGCACTTTCCTCTGTTAGACTTCCCCCCTGTTTGTTCTACAGCACTGCAAGTGTTCCTAATGTTTTCTATCCTTTTTACAATGCTATTTAATTATAGCAATAAGGTGGTCCTTTTGAAAATCTTGATCAGGTGTTTAGAGCAACCACTGCTATGGAACAGTTTGTCATTCCTGTTGCTTTTTAAAAGGCTTTTAAAGCAGCCATATAGACTCTGCTCTGCTCTTTCCCATCCTTGACCAGTGCTCTCTCATGCCCCACCATGAGGAAGGGCTTCCACTTTAGGTATTCAGAAGCATGCTTGTTCTCCCCAAAAGCCATTGGACAAGTGTTGTGGGGAACAGCATCAGTACTTTCCTGGCTGCCCTTCCTTTCCTGTGCTGGATTTTTGAAGTCCCCCAACACCCGAGGCATGGTTGTTTTTGGCTAGTAGCTAGCTGGAAATCCTGCTGTATATGGTGGTAATTTGATGTTTCCCATTTCTCCCTTGGTTTGTTGAAGCAATGAACAATGCTTTGAACTGGCACATTACACAGAGATGCTCCATGAACACCACCTCTGCCGTACACACGCAGCTCTGTGGGAATTGTTGGAGCAAAGTTCTAGTGACCATGGAATCTGGTGCTCTGAATAAACCTCCAACATGGGGACACATGGGCCAGTGTCACAGTGCATGAACTGGCCAGGTGTGCACCATGTGGCCAATCATGCATCTCGTGTTAGCCTTTGAATGTTGGTGGCTACTTTGAAGGCGTGGCTAGGGTAGAGGGCATCAAGCACTTTTTCTGCACTGCCTGCCATTCTCTGAGATTTGATGAAAGCATCACACCCCTGAATGGGCAAATAAGTGTTGAAATGTTTTGGACAAAGCAACAACCACGGCAACATCTACCGTAGCTGCGATAGACCTACAGAGACACCAAAAAAACACACAGACATTGCTTGGAAGGGGAGAGTAATTGCCAGATGGAATGCAGAAAGCATAATCAGAGTCTACACATCCCAAAAAATAAGCAGGAAAAGAAAAACAGATGCAGAATGCAAGCAAAATATGAGGAGTAAAGGAGGAACAACTACAGTCTCAGTAAAATCTGGAGTAAAGTAAGTATGCAGAAAGGGCCAAAGTCATAGCTGCTGCAAAGATGTTTGACAGCTGCTGGAGTTAGACAGATGATGATATAATTGGGGTTGTCAAGTACTATGCTTGCATTTCCAGTAAGTCCCTGCAAAGGTTGTAGCACCCATACAATGGAGCTCTGACTTTTACAAGTTCCTACACCTTCTAGTCCTCATGTTCTGTTCTTGTCCCTGCTCTTCTACAAACTTAACACTCCATTCAGCAATTTGCCCTCAGAACTTTAAAAGCTCACATCCTCCCCAACACACAATTACCTGGGATCTTCGATGTGGTCTCTGTGCTTCACACCCATGGGATTCAGTGCGCATCTGCTGGATCAATCGGCATTGTAGCAAGCTCTTAACAGATTTTCGCGCCCAGACCTCAGGCATGCGCAGGAACCCCACCACGCATGCCCAGAGGGGTGGGCGCGGACATCCCGCCAGTTCCTTTCTTACCTCCGCGCTGGAAACACCTTTCTTTAGTTGGTCTGATCAGTACAAATTTTGCCTCATAGGCTCTTCGGATTTTTCCTAAGTTTTCTCTATTTTTTGCTTCTAATCTTTGTTTGTTCGTTCTTGTTTTTTTTAAAAAGTTTCTCTTTTGGTTGAAGGGGAATTTTCTTTGTTTACCTCAGTTTGGGCTTCGGGCTCCCCCCCCCACCTCGTTTTTCTTCTCCCCTTTTAACCTATTTTATGGAGAAGAAGTGGGGGGTTTTCAACCGCTGCAAGGGTTGCAGCAGTAAGCTCGCTCTACCTGACCGCCACACCTGTTGCATTTTTTGTTTGGGGGAGATGCACTGACCAGAGTCTTGTCGCCACTAGGCCAGGTTTTCTAACCAAATGAGAAAAAACCGAGCGGCACGCCTCAGAGTAGCGCTACTGGAGTCTGCGTTACATCCTCCCTCAGTCATGGATCCAGAAGAACCATTATCGACGGCTCCGGCATCGAGGCCCTCCTCCAACATCGGCCAATCGACGTCGAAGCCTCCGGCATCGAAGGCGCAGTCTTCCGCTTCCACTCCTGTGAAGAAGAAGCTGAAGTCCAGTAAGGAGCACGTCCGCCAAAAAGGGATCCTCTAAGTCCCAAAAGACGGTGAAGATGGAAAAGGTAGCGGCGACTGCACTGGGTAATGCCCCTAACGTGCCCCCCGCTCCAACAGCAGTATCAGCATTGGAGGCCCATGTCACTCCACCAATACCGACCATCCAAATCATGGACTCTCCTATACACCAACTTGACCGGGACACGCTGGTTAGAGATATGTCCCTTCTCCAATATCGAGAATGTTGAGCTCCTGGATCGCTCTCCTTCTCCGTCATCAACATCGACGGTCTCCGACGCCCATGCCGATATCGGTTCAGGTCAACATCGGCAGATCTCCAAGACCACTCAGCATCACCCTCCACGTCTGTTTGCTGAGCCTGTTGATATCGATGAGCAGGTGTATAGGGACCGCTCCAAAGGCAGGATACTTCACGGTCTCCTGGACGCTCCCGCTCCAGAAGTCAATCCCCTTGAGTCTTCATCCCTCCCCACCGCCTCTGTCATGGGATCACCGCCAACTGAGGTATCTCTATGGGGCTTAACCACCATCCATGCCGTGGTTAACTCTGGTGGGCTACTCTGATTGGGATCGTTACTCTGCCTACTCTGCCCACAGATCAAGGTCACCCCATAGGTCTAGACCCTCAGCAGCTCTTTCTCATCCTCCAAATCATCCGGCTGAAGATCCTTCACAGCATAAACCGGAACCATGCTGTCCTCCCAGTCCCCATGTCCTACCACCAAAGAATATAACCAGCCAAGTTACAGCCACTCCGGTTCAAGTGCCAGATCCAGACTCCTTGGATTCTGTAGATGAGGATTCTGATATGGAGGGTTCAGAGGTACATACCTCCCCTGACCACAAATCTCCTAACCAGGCAGTAGCAGATGACCAGCCCATATCTCCATCCGACAATCTGACTTCTTACGCAGACCTCATCAAAAGAATGGGCCATTCTCTTGGCCTCTCAGTCGTACAACAACAACCACAGGTTACAGACGCCGTCTTCGACATTGTACAACTTGATACGTCAACTACCATAGCACTGCCCATGTCCACGGTCCTTCTACAGGCAGCGAAAATGCCATGGGATAAACCCTCATCATCCCCAGTGTAAACAAGGCACCTAGACCATATGTATAGAGTCCAGGAAACCGGAATGGAATTTTTATTCTCCCACCCTCAACCAAACTCCATGGTAATTACCTCTTCGTCTAAATCCAAACAAACACATTCTGCACCTTCTGACATGGAGAGCAGAAAACTAGATGCGTTCGGGCGATGTTTCTACTCCACGGGAGTGCTAGGAGTGAAGACTACAAACTACTTAGCCTGTATGAGCAGGTATCAGTACACTCTGTGGGAAAGATTTTCTGAGCTTCTCACTCATCTCCCCAAAGACAAGCTTCAGGCAGCCTGAATAATCCAAAAAGAGGGCATGGTACTTGCAAAACAACAGATTAACACTTCCAAACGTGCCCTAGACGCCTCCTCGATGACAATGGCCTCAGGCATTCCTGGCTACGTAACACCAATCTTCCACCAGATACTAGATCATACGTAGAAGACCTCTCCTTTGATGGCCTTGGTCTCTTTAAAAGCACCACAGACACCATATTGCAGGATATGGATAAGAGCATAAAAGCTTCTCACGCTCTAGGAGTTTCATCCTCCACGAGGCAGCAATATCGGCCTCGTTCTTGGTCTAGGCCCTGGCAAAAACACACTCCGAACCATCAATCTCTTGACAGGCAATGGAAGCCACGTACGTCTTCAGGTGGCCAAAAGTCCACCTTTCAAAAACCCAGGTTTGGGTCAGGACAGCAGTCTTCATGCACTAAGCAGGCAAAGTCCTCCAAGCAGGGTTTTTGACTTCCTTTCCTCCGAGTCAAATCCAAACCGCCTAACCCCTTCTCCAAACTTGGTGTCACATCACCACAGATGAATGGGTACTGTCCATCCTAACCTAAGGCTACCGCATAGAATTACACCAGAACCCCATTACCCCTGTCTTCACCTCCACACCCCCTTCTTTGGCTCTCCTCAAAGAAGTGTCGGTCCTTCTACAGAAGGGAGCCATCAAGAAGGTGCCACAACATCTAAGGGGCAAGGGATTCTACTCCCACTATTTCACCGTCCCAAAACGGGATGGAGGCGTTCGACCAATCTTAGACCTATGGGCGCTAAACACCTTTGTCAAATACCACCGCTTCCGAATGGTATCCCTGCAGCAGATTCTGCCACTTCTCCAGAGGAACGTCTGGATGGCCACTCTCGACCTCCAAGATGCGTATTTTCACCTCACCATCCACCCCTCCCACCGCCAATACTTACGCTTCGCAATTGGTCAACATCATTACCTATAGCCCTCCCATTCGGCCTCTCAAGCGCTGCTACCACCTCCGTCTTGATCTTCGCCAGGCTGAAAATGCGTGTCCTGCAACTTTGGTTCATTCACAGTTTCAATCCAGAAAGAGACACACACACCACCTTTCTATTCCCACCAGCCAAAGTACGAGACTCCTTACTTTGGTGGACTGTCCCTTCCCACCTATTCCAGGGAGCACCCTTCCATCCTCCATCACCCCAAATTACCCTCATACAGATGCCTCCCTCTCGGGCTGGGGCGCCCACATGATGGGACTTTGTGTCGGAGGCAGATAGGACACACAAAACCAACGTCGACACATAAATTTCCTAGAACTTCTGGCAATACAATTCACCATCACCAGTTTCCTGCCCCTGTTCAAGGGAAAATGTATCACTGTCCTCACGGACAATACTACTGCCCTCAGCTATGTGAACAGGAAAGGGGGCACAGTCTCCCAACGTCTCTGTGACCTTGCCCTACGACATCTGCATCGCCCACAACATCTTCTTAATTGCCACACACATCCCGGGGCATATGAATGTGCAGGCAGACCACCTGAGTCAGGCAGGACTCAGTCTGCACGAGTGGGAAATGAACCCAACTTACCTTCTCCCATTCTTCCGCAGGTGGGGAGTTCCCCAAGTAGATTTTTTGCCACCAGAGCGAACAAAAAGTGTCCTCTGTTTTGCAGCCAAGGTGGCAGGGACCCATAGTCTCTAGGGGATGGTCTCCTCTATCTGTGGTCCAGAGGGTTTCTCTACCTCTTCCCTCCACTACCCCTGTTTCTGAGAGTGGTCCGCAAAATCATCAGCAACAGAGCGGACTGTGTCCTCATAACCCCGTGGTGGCCACAGCAACCATGGTTCTCAACCATCCTCCACCTGTCAGCAGGGGTCTACCACCAATTTCTTCCAGCACAGGACCTCCTGTTCCTATCCGAGTCCCCTCTCCTATACCATGACGTGCCACGAATGAAGTTGACAGCCTGGAGAGTAGTGTCAACAGCTTTTCCGCCCGCATAGCGAACGTTTTGCTAAACTCCAGAAAGTGCACTACGTGCAAGTCCTATCATTACAAGTGGCAAAAATTATGTTCCTCCTTGGGTGACGATGCCCCTCGAGCCACCTCTGCAGGTCTTGAGAAAGTTTTTAATTTCCTCCTGTCTCTCGCTGACTCGGGACTTTCACATTCCTCATTAAGGGTTTGTTTTGCTGCACTTTTGGCCTACCATGTTCAAGTTGAGGGATGCACACTGTTCTCGCATCCACTTTCAAAACGTTTTTTGAAGGGACTGTTGCATCTCTACCCTCCCATCAAAACTCCTGTCGTCCCCTGGGACTTTCCCCTGGTCCTTCGCCAACTCACCAGGAAACCTTTTGAGCCGCTCGCAACTTGCAACCTAAAATTCCTGCCGTGGAAAACGGCCTTTCTGGTTGCTGTCACTTCAGCACGGCGAGTTGGAGAAATACTGGCTTTCAGACATGACACTCCTTACTTGTCTTTTTTGCCAGACGGCGTCCGCCTTGTACCTGATATCTCGTTCCTGCCAAAGGTAGTGTCAGAATTTCACCTACAGGCAGAGGTATTCCTCCCGGATTTCTTCCCGGCTCCGACATCCCCAGAGGAGAGGCTGTTACACACCTTGGACACAAAGCGTGCGCTCCTGTTCTACTTAAATAGAACCTGTCCAACGAGACGTGACTCTCAACTTTTTGTCTTCTATGTGCCCACAGGGCTGGGCACTCGCATCACGGCTCAGCGCCTATCAAAATGGATTGCGAGTCTCATCCGCCTCTGATACCTCATCTCCAAGCAGCCATTGCCTGGCCCTATCAGGGCTCATTCCAGTCGAGCTTTTGCAGCCTCAACTGCCTTCCTTCAAGGAGTTCCCTTAATGGACATTTGCAGAGCTGCTACGTGGGCTATGCCTAACACATTCATAAGGCACTATGCCCTAGACGTCCGTAAGAACTCTTATACCAACATGGGACGTCACATCTTATCCTCAGTTTCGCAGTAAGGATCTGTCAGCACCCTCCTCTAGGTAGGCCACTGCTCACTAATCTCCCATGGGTGTGAAGCACAGAGACCACGTCGAAGATAAACAGGTTGCTTACCTGTAACTGGTGATCTTCGAGTGGTCATCTGTGCATTCACACCACCCGCCCTCCTTCCCCGCTGCTGTCAGCTTCTACATTTTCCATAGGGGTTGATTCACGGCAGTTCAAAGGAACTGGCAGGATGTTCGCACCCACCCCTCTGGGCATGCGTGGTGGGGTTCCTGTGCATGCCTGAGGTCTGGGCGCGAAAATCCGTTAAGAGCTTGCTACAATGCCGATCGATCCAGCGCAGGCGCACTGAATCCCATGGGTGTGAATGCACAGATGACCACTCGAAGATCACCAGTTACAGGTAAGCAACCTGTTTTTCCTGTGCTAAGTCTAGAAACCACTGAACTCTTCTGGAATAATGTCTCCTTTTCACAAAAAGAGTATTTTAAACTGCTCCCAACCTTACAGTGCTCTACTCCCACATTCTCTAATATTTAGGGATGATTAAAATGTTAAGATCTGTGTGGAAACATGTGAAAAATGGAAGCTTCATGAAGCGTATGTTACTATTTTTACATGGCTTGCAAATGCTACATTCCTTCCCCTGCCCCCTGTGGAATGGCTGATATAGGAAGTATTTTTCAGCAGCTTCCACTGGGGGCTTAGGGTGTTTGAACCGGTCCTTAGGAAAACAATGGCAGGAATATTGGAAAGAGGGAGAAGAAGCTGTTGTGGAAGAGGAACTTAAAACTACTCTGAGGTGCCTCTTTTCCCATCAAGATGAAGGATCACTGCTATTGCTTGGGGTCTGCACACAGGACGAGGCAATGTGGTGCCTCATTCTATGGGATTTATTTAATGGCTGATACCAAAGGCATAGGCTGGGTTGTTATCAAAGGCACCGGAACCAGGAATAAAGGAGACTTGCCATTTCAGTGGTTACAAATAACGTTGTGTCCCATTAAACCAAGAAATGTTTATGTAGTTCCTTGTTTGCTTATTTATGGGATTAAAAAGGTAAAGGTTCCCTTGCCCGAAAGCCAGTCGAATCCGACTCTAGGGTTGCGGTGCTCATCTCCGTTTCAAAGCCAAAGAGCCAGCGCTGTCCGAAGACATTTCCGTGGTCATGTGGCTGGCATGACTAAACACCAAGGCGCACGGAACGCAATTTCTTGCTTTCGAACTGCTAGGTTGGCAGGAGCTGGGACCAGAGATGGGAGCTCACTCCGTCATACAGCACTCGGGTCTCGAACTGCTGAACTACTGACCTTCCACAGCCTGTAGTTCAGCGTCTTAACCACTTGAGCTACCACAGCTCCATTTATGGGATTAATACCCTTCTTTTTAACTAGAGTTAAGAGGCTGACAGTATTTATAAAATACAGTATTTAGAAAGCCTCAGAGCCACAGGGACTGATCTGAAGAAGCATGCTGTCTTCCCAAACTCTGACACAATTTTGCAGTAAAGCTTAACATGTAAGGATAAAGCAAACTAGCCAACTGGAAATTAGAAATCTAATCTATACGGCCACTATTTTACTGCCTGGTTATAATCAGGCAGGTAAAAATATCTTAACTTGGCATGAAGCCTATCCTTCCTTGGTTTACTCAGGTTGGGGATTTCCAAATTCCCAGTCTACACAAAAGGGATATTGTAGTACAATGACTAAGCCATACAAGGCATACTGGAAGACCACTCTATTGTAGAATCTCTGGGCATATGCAGCAATACTTATCCAAGAACATGGAACAAAACATAAGACCAGGAAAATAAAACAACAATTAATGATGGAGCTTAACAATTAGGATAGATGCCGGGTAAGGTAACCATCAGCTGAGGGAATCGTGTTGTGGGATTTCAAAGAGATGTAGGCTACAGAGGAGAAAGGCATCCCTTTTGGGGACAAAGTAAAAGTTCTACACACATACAAAGGACTGTTTTTAAGTAGATATGACCGAGCAACGCAAGGAAATTAGGAGAGAGATAAGGGCTGCTTAAACTTTTCTGGATTGTTGAGATTTTGCCCAAACTCATCTTCCACCTGCTTTCCCCCAGGTTTCAAACGCATGTTTATATGTAGTGTAGGAGTTGGTGATTCTGAGTGGGAAACGGATGAAAGGAAAAGGGTTAGAGGAGCCCCTTCCCTTGTTCTTTCTCATTCTGGTGCCCCTTCCAGCCACATGCTCACTCTGCATAGACATGGTCAATAAGGTATTCAGAACTGTAGACCTCTGCTGTACCAGAACATCTCTTCATATTATATGTGTGTAGATTTTTATTTAAACTTCAAGCAGCACATTCCAGAGGGGAATGGCCTTGCAGTTCCTCTAATCAAGACCCAGATCTTTCATTTTGCCATAACTTCAAGGACAAGTAATTAAGTCAGTCCCATCACCTAACTGGACAAACTTTTAATGGTAGACATGATATACCTGGATTTCCAGAAAGTCTTTGGTAAAGTCCCTCACCAAAAGTTTCTGAGTAAACTTAGCACTTGTAAAATAAGAGGATGAGCTATCTTGTGGATTAAACACTGATTGAACTATAGGAAGCAGAGAATAGGAATAAACTGACACTTCTCACAATTGAGAGAAGTAAGTAGTGGGATCGCATAGAGACTGATACTGGGAGTACTGCTATTTAATTTGTTCATGAATTTTGTTTTGTTTTAAATGGGTTTATTTAATTGCTATTCTAAGGCCCCGGTCACACGGGCCGGATATCGCGCGGGGGGGGGGAGGCGTGGCTGTTTGCCCCAGGGCAAAATAATGCGTGGTTGCGCCAGCAGATGTACCGTGGAGGTCCCATGGAAGGGGGGAGGTGCCGAGCACACCACAATCCTGCGCCGCGGCAAAGAAGCGGCGCGGCAAACGGGTGTTTTGTTTTCCGGACACCAAAGTGTGTGCATGCCCCGTTGGGTGCTTGTGCGCATCCCATAGACAGTTGGAAAAAAACACACCTTTATACGAGGGGGCATGGGCGGGCGCCGGAACTACCACCGGAAACGCGATCAGACGCCTACTCTTGCCCCGCGGTTACTGGAAACTAGTACCTCCGAGGTACTAGTTTTTAACCGCGCGTCTTCGGCGGGAAGCCTCGGATTCGCCACGGGAGCTTTACGCTTCCCAGATGTGGCGGTGAGATTGCGCCCGGAAAATCCACCTATCTGCCATCTCTCTAGCATGCCTAATGCTCCGTGTGACCGCAGCCTTTGTATAGCAAAGTTGTTTCAAAACCTTGTTCTAAAGCTTGGCCAAACAAGCCTCATTCCTTTGTCTATTCATTGATACAAGAAATGTTAAGTCTTCTTTGTATCTGTCATCCTCAGTGGCAATCTGGAAGCCTTCCTAGTTTAATTGATAAAGTTCATTAAATACCTGCTAAAGCTACTGGGAAGAACTTCATTTCCTTTCAAACCATTCCTGGGTGTGAATGGGCTCATGAACTCAGTCCATTAAAGTGATTTTAGGACATTTACAGATACTTGGTGTAAAATTTAGTATGGTAACATATTCCCTATGACTGTTTGTTGTAAATCTTTCCCTCACTGGTTAAAAACACACACTTACCAGCCAATCTAAGCTATAATATTCCAGTCTACCTGCAATCCATAAATTTAGCTGTTTTGTGTGTTAGCAGAGGTTGGACAGTTGAGAGTGGTTGGAAGTAGCAAGCTGATAGTTACACTGTAGGGATACGGCCAGTATGGCACACTTCCTATTTCTATTCAAACTTGAAGGAAAATAGTCTTGGGCCATGATCTGAGAACAATCTATATGTAAGCTCTGGACTCTGCTTGGAGATGCATCCAGCTCCAACCAGTGTAGACATTCTTGTATTTTTCTGTTCTTGCCATTTGTACGTTTTCTGCATTATACTTTCTAAAATGTTAAGTAAACTTCTGGTTTATCTTTTACAACAAATAACTTTTACTTTTAAAATTATAAATATGTGACTTCATCCTCCATCTATCTGCTTCACCACTTTGGCCATGTTTACCAGATTATTTCTGTTACCACTGGACTGTTTTTTTTTTTTTAAATAAATATAGTTTTGGATGCTATAAGAGCCTTAGATAGGTTTTCTTGTGCCTGAAACTTAGACGGTGGCAGCTCATTTTTAAAAATGTTTTATTAATACCAGTTGAATAGAATACAAAACAGAACAATTATGAGTACAAGCATAAAACATGGAACCTACAACATGAGCTATAAACAATAAACTGTAATTTCTTTTACAACATTGTGCAGTGAAACAATACAAAATAACATCAGAACCATCTAACCAAACTGGGCTATATATTTGTTAGTCATTATTAACATTATTAATTCGACCAGTAAACCTTAGAATCCTAAAAATGTGCCACTTGTCTGTATAATAGATTCCCAGGAATTATATCTTGTTCAGCCATATACTGTAGAATTGGAAACCATATTACTACAAATTTAGAATTTTGTTGGTGTTCATCTGAGTTCAAGTTATTATTAGAGAGTTTAGCCATTATAAATTGATCCCAGATTTTATCATGCCAATGAGTTATAGAAGGAGATATCGGATCTTTCCATTTTGCTGCTATAGCTGAAGATGCAGCAGCAAATTAAATGCAGCCATTAATAAAATACTACTCACTAGTAGTATTTCGCATAGGTGATTTTGTTTTTAAAGGATATGGACTCTTGGTTGGGTACAAAAAAGATAGTTTTTCTACAAATACAGGAATTTGTTGCTGAAAATCATCTTAGATGTTTCCTGAGGCCCTTTTCACAATTCATCAATGATTTGGAATTAGGGATGAACAGTCAAGACGCAAGAGGCCAAGTCTGAAGTAGAAAACCAAGTATTTAGGATGGAAAAATCAGGGTGGATTGTGAGAAGTTCCACAAACACCTCTCCAAATGAACTTTAACTTAAGTATAAAACAATACACATTGGGACAAAGAAATTCTAACTTGACATAGATGAGATATGAATTGGCAGTGACTGACCAGGAAAGAGCTCTTGCATTATAATGGAGAGTTCAATGAAAATGTTGACACAGTTTGCAGTAGTAATGGGAGGGGGGAAGTTTTCCATTTGGGGAAGAAATGACTTAGTGGAGAAGTAGAGATTTACAAAATTATGTATAGTAGAAAATTATAATTTCCCCCCTTCCCTCATAATAGAACTCAAGAGCACTCAATCGAGTTGAAGAAAAGTAGATTAATGATAGACAAAAAGAAGCACTAGTGGCTTGTGGAATTAAACTGACAACAGCTTTAGTGAAGGTGGCTTTAAAACAGGATTAGACAAATTCATGGAGGATATACCCATCACTGGCCATGGTGACTCAATGAAACAAATTAAAAACTGACAAGTCACCAAGTGCATATGGCTTACACACAAAAGTTCTTAAGGAACTTAGATAAGAAATTATAGATGATGTAACAATAATAGACAACGTCACTAAAACTGGCCTCCCTGTCAGAGGACTATACATACACTAAAGAGGCTTCAGCAGAAGGTAGTCCTCCTTTATCAGCCCTAGAGAGTGTTAACAAGCCTGTGACTAAGGGTGACCTGGAAGACCCTGGCAGCTCTTTACTTGGAAAGCTGACAGAGCAGGCTGGGTTTTTTCGCCAGCAAGATCTCCCACAGCAGAATTGGAAGGAGCAGCAGCCTGCAGCCTCCTCGGTCCCTCACCCTGACACGGGAGGAGGAGGAACAGAAAAGCTCCAGTAGCCCTGATCCCTCCCCATGCACATCTATGGAGCCACGTCCCCTGGACTTCCAGCGACTCTCTCAGCATAACCCTCTGCTTGCTTACTCGAAAGTCAGTTCTGTGGGGCGGGGCTTGGCCCCAGAGAAAAGCGCAGGGGATCGCGGCCTCAGTCTCCCCCTGGAAGCCTGCCTTGGAGGAAGGCAACTGTGTGTGGGGGGAAGGGGACAGACGCTGACCCCTACCCACCCCCTTTGGGCACAGCAAGCACGCTGCAACCTTCCTGGTGCACAGCAGCAGCCACTGGCGCTCAGCGAGGATTTGTACTCACGACTACGGAGGGAAGCCGCGGGCAGCAGGGAGGAGGAAGGGGATGGGACCAGATCACAGGGAAGAGCACGTGGGGCAGCCGACAACTCCTGGCAGATTTGGAGCAGGGGTGAGGTGAGGGGGTGGAGGCGACCTGGCGGCGCCATCTCTCCGGCTGCCTGTCCCTCGGCGAGGCTGGTTCTCCTTCCCCACGAGCCTCGACTTCTTTGACTGCTGGGAGCATGGGGTGGGGGTGGGGCTTGCTGCATGTGCCCACCCCCTGAAGTCCTGACTGGTGGAGCGTCGCTCCACTGAGCTCGGGGGCCAAATGAGCCCTGCTTGTACTTCCAAAAAGCTTCTTACAAAGTCCCTCACCAAAAAAACCTTCTGAGGAAATTTAACAGTCATGAGTTAAGGGGGCATGTCTTCTCATTTATCAGAAACAGGTGAATTAAAAGGAAACAAAAAACTCATAAACAGGCAGTTGTCACAAGAGAGAGAAGCGTTAGTGTCATCTAGAAATCTGTACTAGCACCAGTGCTATTTAATTTGTTCATAAATTATTTGGAATGGGTAAGAAAAGTAGCTAAGTTTGCAGATAACACCCAGTTATTCAGAATGGTAAAAACCAAAATGGATCATGAGGAACTTCAAGACAATCTCTTGAAATTAACAAAGCAGTTAACAAGGTTCCATGTAATTAACTGTGAAGTGACACACATTTCAGATTAAACAAAAATCCTTATATCACACTGATGGAGTCTGATTTGACCAGAATACAGATCTTGGGCGCATGGTAGATAGCTCAGTGAAAATGTCAATTCAGTGCATAGCAGTGGTGAGAAAAGAATACTCCACACTAAGATTTAAGAAAGTGACTGAAAACAAACATACAATTAAAATGATTAAGAGGCTGGGATACTTTCTTTATGAGGAAAGAACTGGGAGGTTTTAGTTTATGATAGGTTTATGAAATTCTACAGATGAAGTTTTTAGAGAGTACTTTTCTTCTTGGAAAATGCTAGAACTTGATGGCACCCAGAGAAAATGATGAACAGCAGTTTCAGGACAGACCAAGATAATACTTCTATAGACAGTGTCTCCTTGTGGAGTTCACTGCCCTCAGCAAGATTGCAGCCATGAACTTAGATTGCTTCAAAGGGGATTAGAGAAAACCATGTCTCAGGCAGATTCTGGAGTGCATCGGATAAACAAATGGTCCATCAAAAATATCAGCCATGTTCAGAGGCAGTATACTGTTGTGAGAAATGTTGCTGCACGTGTCCGTCAATATGTGTCACCTGTGCCACCCACACTCTCCATTGCCTCCTTACCACAGGTGAAGGTGTAAGGTTGGAAACCACTAAGCGCAGTCAGAGACACTCAAGCAAAGGTCTCTTCTAAAATTAAACTTATCTTTATTAAGAAACAACTAAGGTCTACCAGGCAAGTGGCTAGCAAGATGCTATGCCAGCTGCCAACACAATATAATCCTATTTCCTAAATGCTGATAGTGAGAACACAGAAATAAAACATGCAATCAAAATTTCCCCCCTCTAAAGCATGCAGAAAACGAGAGGCCTTTTGGGCTGAACTCCTAAAGTTCTGGAGAGTAATGCCTCTCCTGATTCCTCAAGAGTCAGCAAAGGTCTGTTGAAACTGACCAGCATTTATACAAAATGATCAAAGGGTCTCCCAATAATTCAATTACAGTTGTAAATCGACATTTGATGTTGAGATTATTGACAGGAGATTGTTTCCTTGCTTCCCACATTCCAAAAGATATTTTGTTTACAAGACTACAACAGATAACACCTAATTTCTAAATGACAGTTCTTTGAGCATGTCTATTGTTTTTCCTGGTGTTCCGAGTACTGAAGATGAACCATTCTTTGATGTTATTTCTGAGATGGACGTGAGGGTGTGAATCCCTGTATCTCAGGAGTCAGTTTGTTTTACAGATTGAAGTCTATCACTGCCCAAATGGCCTTTCCTGTCAGATGCAATTTATTGCTATGAGTATTGCGGTTCTCACCCCCTATGGTAATTTACATTGATTCAGATCCTAGGAATGGAATGTGTGAACCTTTGCGTACGTGACAGAGAGGGGTGCTTTGCCTGGAACAAAAGGTTTGCAAAGAACCATGGGGTTTGGTTCAGTGAAGCAGGCCAAGCCTGTTTGCTGTTTTGCTAGCAAAGACAGATACACGGATTTTATAAACTATTTGGTTCATTTTCAAACCCAAACCTTCTATATTTCTAAAATTTCTTACCACATATACAAATTGCAGGGGAAGGGGCAGCACAGAAGAGGCTTTATGTCTTTGCTGTGGGCCTAGCAGGGTGGCTGGCCATTGTGGGAAGCAGGATGCTGAACTAAAAAGATCATTGTCGTAATCCAGAAGGACTCATGTTTTTATGTCCTTAGGTTTTTGGATTTTCCTCTTCTTGCCCCTTCATCGAACTTCACCTGTTTCACTCAGTGACATCACAGATTGTTTCCACTTCCTCTTCCATTTGGCTGAACTTCCCTTCTCTACTGCCTATATGACATAATCACGCCCATTTACCTGTTAGCTGTATGCTCAGGTGTGTAAGTCCTTGGGGAAAACCCCACAATTGCAGAATGGAACCAACACCCCTTTGGTGATTTCCCTGCGATCTCAAGCAGGTGTTATAAGCAGGATGACCAAAGCTCAACTGATCAGATCAGAACAGCTACCTTTTACAGATATACACAAACTGCAGCATGGTAGTGACTGGCCTGGACAAGATGAATTTGGCCTTGGGTGTTTTGCTGGGCTTGTTGCTATTCTTGGGCACTGGTGAAGGTAAGTAGTATTTCTGAAATCCTCCTGTTCAACAAATCCCTGTAATGCTGGGGTATACAAAGTGAAACATGAAATAGTAGATTCTCTAGGAGTTTTAAAAAATGAGTTGTTTAGAACATTCTTTGCAACACTGCAAAGTCCAAACAGTGGAAAACTGTCAAAAAAAGTGTACACTAGACAGAGCAAGAAATATAAATCAAAACTGTACTTGTTCCTAACTGCATATTTTCTCAACTCCAGCCCAAAGTAACCAAGATTGCTGCCTCTCTTACACAAAAGAACCTTTGCCTCTAAGGATTATTACTGGATTCACAAAACAGCTTTCCAGTGAAGTTTGTGACATCAATGCAATAATGTAAGTTAAATAAATGAGAAAAAATGTATGAGTGAAGGATAATAATAATAGTAAATATCAGTAAAGGATAATAAGATAATCATATTTCCCAGTATTCTATTTAGCCCTAATAAATGGTAATCAAAAATTCATCCAACAAATTTTCCAAGAGCCATACAGTCCATTTTAAAAAGATGCTTTTTATGGATAGTCCTTAAGCTCCATATTGCCAGTGAGTCTTAAAATGTGAGAGAGTATGTAAGTTGGCATTTCTCCCAGTGTGAGAACTCTGCTTGCAGTTTAACCTCTTCAGTATCTTTTAAAACATTTGGTTAAATTTTATAGCTGCATCATACTTGTTAGCATTTTAGTATCTATAATTTCAGAGTCAAATTATTGTTCTTTTTTAAAGTTGAGTTTAGTAACTTTAGATGACTTTCTCATGATCACATATATTAATAGCTAGGCAACAAACTATTACAATGTAATGAATTAGTTGGTGTTGTTTATTTGTTGTATGGGAATCTCAAAGAAGTACTTCCATTCCAAAGAGATCACAACTATTTCCCAGGGACCCTTGTGATTTTCTGCCCAGAATGTGCAAGTGATACTGAAAAACATTGATGACATCTATGATGAAAAGTAACACAAGTCTGTTTTTCTCTACTCATTTTGTGAAGGTTTTTAAAAATATTGTTTTTTATGGAGGGGGCTTTAAATATGTTTTCTCCTTAGTGATGTGTACTTCCCCCCCATAATGCTTACTAAACCACAGCTAATTTAAAAAATGAAAAGTAGTGATCTTACCTGCTTGCCCTGCACTGTTCTGCCATTTCAAAGGTAAGGGAGAAATTGTTTGGGGAGGTGTATTTCCAAGTCACCTTACAAAATGAATAAATGAATGAACAAAAGTCCTCTGCCATTTTCAATCCATGCTACAGTGAGTAGACACCAAGCCACAAGCCCTGCACAGTGGCTTAATCCCAGTGGAATGCTATACATCAGATCCGCTTTTTCATCTTTGTTAAATCACCCTAATAGCATTTTGATTTTGATTTTACTGAGCAATACAAAGAGACACCCCTTCCACTGTGCTCTACTAGTTATGGCTCTGTAGAAGTTTTGTTTTTTTAAGGAAGTTATTACAATCTCTTTTCTCCTACTGTGTAGCTTTCATCTCAGAAAAGGATTGAGAGCTTGTGCAAACCCTCAAGATGGCTGGGTGAAGAAACACCTCCACCGGCTGAGGTAAGTTTCGGCAAAAGTATAAAAACACCTTGTTATTAACCACAGAAGGCCGTGGGCTTAAAAAACGTCTATAGTAGAGTGGTTTCCCACAAGGAGAATTGTACACCTTAGAAATGTACACTTTCATCCCACGCTTCTCTAGTAGCAGTGGACAACACCTTAAGCTCTCTTTTGTGGTAGGGGTAGTGCATCCTCATAATGCAGGGGTTTGTGCTGT